>NW_007037419.1:0-6805 GCF_000164805.1 Carlito syrichta
GTTTACTACCATTAATCCCATCTCCCTTCCCCTCCCTCCCCCCCATAGTTTCCCACCACTGTCAGTCACTTTCTTATGGTAATACATTGGATGATCAAGGTCCACTATATGAGTGAGAACATGTAACACTCAGATCTTTGTTTCTGTGAGAGGTCACTCAGTATTATAGACTCTAGTTCCATCCAGGTTGCTGCAAAATTCATACTTTTGTTCTTTTTTATGGCTGCGAGGTATTCTATCGTGTATATGTACCACATTTTTTTTAATCCAGTCCTCTTTTGAAGGACAGCTTGGTTGCTTCCAGGTTCTTGCTATTGTGAACAATGCTGTGATATATGTCAAAAACAACTTCTCAAATGTGATAAGTTAAGAATTGTATCATCTGGAGATTATCCTGGATTATGTGAGAAAAAGCAATGCAATCACAAGTCTCCTTATATTAGAAGGTAGGGTGGCCACAATCAGAGAGAAAAATAAGACATTTGAAGGAATGCTGAAGGGTAGAGGAAGGGACCATGGAGAAAAATGGGAAAGCATCTAGAATATGGAAAAGCAGAGAAGAAATTCTCTCCCCTGAAGCCTCCAGAAGGAGCATTGCTCTAGTGCCACCTTGATTTTAGTTCAGTGAAACTTCTGACCTGCAGAACTGTATGGTAAAAAGTTTGTGTTGTCTGAAGGCAATAAGACTATGGTAATTTTTATAACAGCCTTAGAAAACTAATATAAAAAGTAGAGAATGTATGAATGTATTTTAGCTCCCTGAATGCATGGTTTTTCGTCATTCTCCAAACATTTCCACTATATCATTATTTGGTGTCAATTTAACAAAAGGCAAACAACATTTTGTTGTTAAGAGAGCTAGCACCAGAAGTTCTTTTTTTAGTTAAAACGTATCCTGGGTAAATATCCTGTATTATCTCTTATACAATCTGGGTTTCTGAGAATCTAGGGGTCAGTACAGGATCGGGAAAAGATTGTTTGTTTTAGTGTTGAGAGAAAAATTCAATTTGCAGGACACAATTTGAGAGGAAAAGGCTGAGTCAGAGAGCTTGAAAAGAGATGGAGAACATGGAGAAAGGGATCAGGGCAATGCAAGAGTTACCCCTGCTCTCAAATCTGAAATAAAGTTTTTTATGTTTGAGAAAGTTGTGTTTGTAGACCTAAAAAAAGGACTGGATGTAAATTTAGGATCAGCATAACTAGGAGCAGAGGCAGCAGGAAACTGTGAGTTTCACAGCATCCACTGGCTTTTCTCTATTTTCCCATTTTATAGGCTGTGGGCTTCTTTAGGGAATGAATGTTGCTATGAAAAAGGAACCACTTACTGTCAGACAGACCTGGTTTCAAAGTTCAGTCCCCATGCTTGCTGACCATATGACTTCAGACAAAACACCTCACTCTGATGAGCAGTTTATCATCTGTGAAATCGATGCCCCATCCAGTAGATAATTCAAAACAATCTCATTTTCTTAAGATTATTTATTTATGCTTGCAAAGAGCTTTTTTCCATATGAGGCAACATTAGCAGCCTCTATAGAATAAGACATGATTTTGAGCGCCATACTCAGTCTACTGTACTATTACAGTATCAACATTTTGTACGCATCTGTCTCTTTCATTCTCTGTCCCTGCCTCCGTCATGATCACAAATCCCTTCCCTTCCCTAAATGTACACAGTGCCAACTATATCCAGGTTCAGAGTACAGAGGGTTATCCACAGGAGGGTCATGCTCAGAGTTTGCTTGAAGACCTGCTCTTTGTCCCATTATCATGCAAAAGGAAGGGCACAGCCAACGATAACACTTAGTTTCTAGAAACAAGTCCTGAGATAGATGTCTTGTAATAACCAGAAGTTGAACCAGCAGTCCCAGATGTCTAATACATCCCAAACTGACCTCTCTTCACCTTACTCCTTCATTCGCCCACAAGTCTCTGTCATCTTCCACCAGGATCATGATCATCTCTCTTCAGAGATCACCCAGCTTCTCCTTTGCCCCTTTTTCCTTGATAAATAATCCAAACTCTTGAGCTTCTAAGGCTATGGCCATAGGTCTGAGTTTTCTTCCTTTGTTTCCACACCCACAGCCATTCTCAGACCTCACTCTGGCCTCCTCCACACCACAAATTCAGAACCATCCTCTTGCCACCAATCCAGCATTGAACACTCACTTCCCAGAGGTTTTTCTTTGTAAACCCTCCAAATGCAACCTCTGGCAGTAGCCTGGACAGAAAGTCATCATCTGCTCATCAAGAACTACTGAGAGAAACTGGAGGAACATGCAGACAGAATGCTGTTGTTGACAGAAGCACACCATCCACTGAGTTTATGTCTTCTCCAGGTTTTCTTGTCTCTTTCTTGGCAAAAATTTTATTTTAATTATTTTGAAACAGAGAGGGATTAGGGAGAACAAAGATATATTTTGACTAGGATACAAAAACTGGTATGAAGACAGGAAGAAACTAGAATTTATAAACTGCTGGAAGTTGTTTGGGCTTCCCTAGCCATGGACATAGCATAACCTAGATACCAAGGGAGGACATCATATTATTATTATCCCTGCCCTCATACTCCCAGAAATAGGTATTTGTATGATAAGGCCTATCCTCTCCTAAACAGTACACTAAGTTTTCCTTTTTGTTAGACTTTTCGGAATAAATTACAGAAATTTTAGAAACAAGTTAGGGTTAAGTGATGATAAGAAATTAGAAAGTTGGAGAATATAGTTTGTGCAACACTTTGGTGATAGCTGACAGGACCCATGTTCTTTCTACATTTCTGTTTGAGCCCTTCACCACCCTGGATTTTCAGTCTTGTGTTCCTTTCCTCAATATCTCAAAATGGCTACAGTGGCTCTAAGTATTGCGTCCACTCATAATTCTTACAGAAGGAAATAATACAGGACAAAACCCTCTACTTCTTTTTTTCTGAGGGATCAAAACCCTTTCCAAATAATTCTGACAACATACCCTGTTCCCTCACGTTGCATTGTGGAGCTGGTCATTTGTACCCCAAGCCTCCTTCTGTCTTAGGCTGGACGAGACTCACTGTCTTTACCACATACAACAGAAAACACCTACTGCCCTATACACAAAAGGGGAAGGGAGATTGTTGCTTTGGGGAAGGACAAGAGCTTTGTCATGTTTAATTTTAGTGTGCCTAAGTCAAGAGGGATGGGAAGAGAAATCTTAAAGGTGTCTTTATCCGGTGGGATGGAAAAATTCAGGTCTTGAAGACGACAATAAAATCAAATTTCTAGTTTCTGGATGACAATGTTAGTTTCTTCAGTTGTGGAATTGTGACCTGTGCATTTAAGTCCAAGACAGGTTTTCTGGTACAGGAATAAATGGTGAGAAATTTGAAATAGGGTCCTCATCTTGGCCTAAGTTCTGGTTTGTGCGTTGGAGAGGTGCCTGACACTGTCCCTAGCCTGTGGAGGAAGCAATTGCAGTCTAAACCATGGGAATGGAGACATGGGAGATAAAAAAAGACCGGCTTACAAGATTCCCTGTAGGGACTTCAGGGAAGGAATCTGCTAACACATATCCTGGCACTGCACTAATCCCAGGGCCTGTGGCCAGGATGAAAATTTGAGAGCGCAAGGGTGAAAATTTAGAGGGGAAAGGGTGAAAATTTGAGAAAGCAGGGTCTTAAGAGGAGGGCCTGGGCTTCTGAGGACTCTGTCCTCATTAGTCCTGAGTGGTTGGGACCCTGATGGAGCAAAGGATGGAGGGTCAGCAAATATTCCTTCTCTATTCACCCAAATTCTGTCATAGTTAGAAGGAAAATGTGTGCAGGCTACATACATTTTTATATGTATGTGTATACAAACACACACATAAATTTAAAGTTTTTATGATACATGCATATGTACATATGTGTTTTTATGTTATATATGCGTCAAAAAACATGAAATTATATAATATTTAGAGATAATTATATGAATATGTCTGTATATATTATGTACTCATACTACAAATAAATTCAATGTGAGCATTTATACACAGGCATACATATATTTAAGTGCTCATACATAATATTATTTTCAGATTTGACAAATTGATAGAACATTTAACACCAGCAGTGGGTGCATCACCAGATAGCCCTTTCCCATGGCACAGGCAGGGTTTCTGAGGCCCAGGAGCTAACCCCTTGTCTCTCCTGGGTAGTTCAGTGTTCTGTCCATTGCTGAGAAAGCTGACTTGAGGGGGTCTGGGAAGCAAAGAGCAGTAGATGCCCAGGAGGTGGACAGTGAGTGTGGGCCCTGAATGGATAAGATTTTTTTTCACAGAGCTAAACATGAGTCTCAAAGTGTCTCCCATTACACAAAGCAGGACAAGAGGTTCAGGGGTTATGTTAGTTACAGGCTGAAATAACTCCAATGCCTGTTGAGAGCCTTCCCTCTGACTGCAGAAATGTGGGATCTCCCTGTCCAGTTTTCAAGGCTCACATGGCTGCTGGAACTCTGCTCACAATCAGCTTTGACTCCCATGTGTACAAGGTCTAAAAATTTTCCACGTACTTTCTGGAATTCAAGAACTACCGCTTGCTAACTATGACCCTTCAGTAGCATTCATGGAGTGGAGTCAGAACTACAGGTCAGCAATGGACCAGGATGCAAGTGATAAACAAGAGTCACAACTTTGAAGATGCAGACAGTCCATGTCAGAAGTGAGGATGAATTGGTGTCACGGAATCAGAGTAGGAGGTGGAAGAATACATTTTGACATATTCTATGAGGTGATGCCAAGGAGATGCACTGGAGGTTCCCATAGATGAGGTAGAAAGGGTTGTGCAGAGGAGAGGGGACACAATTTCAGAACTGTCCCGAACGTGTTCCACTGAGAAGGCTCCAGACCCTCAAAGTCCCCGGCAGAACTAAAACTGAGGAGAGGTTTGTGCATGGAGGGTGACAGGAGACGGGGACACATGTCATGGAAAGCAACTCAACTGCTGATGGCCAGAGTGACAACTGTCCAGGTCCATCACCCTTGACATGGTCAGGTATTTTGACCAGAAGGCAGCATGAGCCAGCAGGAGCTCAGAGCTTGCCTCATTTCTGCTGGTGTCAGGCTAGGATATTATTAATACTCTGGCTGGCCCTGTAGGTAACAGTGAGTTTTTTTGGGGGGGACATAGGGAAGTGGGATAAAGATGGGGTGCACACCACATCCTCACAGGCATCTATGTGGTAATAAAACATGGACATCCTCAAACATTATACAAGTGAGCAACTTATTTGGTTTGATGCAAATCTGATCAGAAAGCAAAACAAATTAACAAGTTCATCTTCATGAAAACATTTGTTAAGTTTGAAAAAACGGTGGGTAAAGTCTAAATTTTCTTTTCTCATATGAACAGTAAGAACAGCAGGAAACAGAGGAGCTAAGCTGGGCCACCTTGTCCACCAGGTGTCTCCTGAGGCTGATCCTGCTCAGGGATGGTTGGAATAGTGTTAGGTGCTTGGAGTGTCATATCTAAATATCCTGGGTTGGATTGTTTAAATAATATTTGTTTTTTCTGGAGTCATGGTCTCTGCCTGTCACTTAGACTCGAATGCAGTGGCATGATCATCACCCCAGCTTTCAGTCTCAACCTCATGGACTCAGGCAATCTTCCTCAGTATTCTGAGCAGGTGAAGACTATAGTTGTGCATCACCAAGCCCAATATTTTTTTATTTTTATTTTTTTCTGTGGAGACAAGGTTTCACTGTGTTGTTTAAGCTAGTGTGGAACTCCTTGGCTCAAGCAATCCTTAGACTCTCAAATTGCTGGGATTATAAGAGTGAGGCACCAGGCTTTACCCAAATTTTTTTTCACATTTATCGAGGCTGTAAAACTCCAGCAACAAGATCCAGCAGGATTAGCTTTCGTGTGAGGGTTGTCTTTATTACTTTCAGTTAATGATTTTCTTGCTGTGTCCTCAAATAGCTTTTCCTTGGTGCCTGTGTGCAGGTATGCAGAGAACTCTTTCATGTGTCTTATAAGCACACTAGTTCTATGGGATTAGTGTCACACCTTCATGACATCATTTAATCTTAATTGCATTCTTATGGTTCTGTATCCAAATTCAAACACACTGGAGATAGAGCTTCAATATTTGAATTTGTTGAACACTTTTCATTCATTAGCAGATAGGATTTAGAAGGCATAACCAAGACAGGAGGAAGGGAAAGGCCAGGTTTCCACTGTCAAAGAGTAAGAGCATAGAGCAGGCTGTCAAACAACTCAGCAAATTGGAACCTCCACATCAAGTGTCTCTGGTCACACCACATACGCCATTAAAGTTTTAGGGATCTCTTCTGATAATATGACAATATTACTCTCTATTGTGGAGTTTTTCTGCTGTCAAATGGTATTTTTGTGTCATGGAAACTTGAAAGATCATAGATATTGGAATCTGATGAGTATTGACTTAAGTCTTTTATAGTTCATGAAATTAATATTTTTACATTTATTAGTAGGCCAGAGTCTATATAGAACACAAATGATTCCTTACCTCAATAATCTAGTCGTCTAGTTGAGACCAAAAGGCTAGGAAACAACTGGAACTTCAGAATATATGAGGTGGTCCCCCCAATAAAAAACCAGAATTATTTTTTGGAGGGTGGACCCCTTGCAGTACAGGCTTCCCCCAATAGGTAAGTGTTCTAGAATCTTAGGTGTCAGTGTATCAGCTAGCATTGTTGTGAGAGGCTGTGTTCCAGGTGCTGCTATTTCGCTAACTACAAGTTATTGTGTGATCCATATTACTTGGGAGATTGTGTGGGTGATACCCTGTTTGAGTGTATATCTGGAGATAAGGGA
>NW_007037420.1:0-829 GCF_000164805.1 Carlito syrichta
AGGTACCCAGAACTACAGGTGCCCTACCACCCCTGGCTAATTTTTAAATTTTATTGTAGAGAGCAGGTCACGCCAATTTACCTGGGGTGTTCTCAAACCCTCAGGCAGAGGCAGTCCAGTCGCCTTGGCCTCCCAAACTGCTGAGGTGACAGGCGGCGCTACTGAGCCCGCCCTCAGCTGAGAATGAAAAAATAACACATCAAGGGGATATTAATTGGCATTAAATAAATGAATAAGCAGTAGGAAGATGAGTTTTTAAAAATATCACAGTTGTCTCTAAAATTCAAATATGTTTAGGATGGATCATTGTTGGGAGCCAATATCTATAGCTACATGGCTGAGGCCTGTAAAGGCCCATCTGGAAGATCGCCTCTGATATAGGATATCAGTTATACCTATAATATTGGCACGTGATTAGTGACCAGTGTGCATACATGGCAGGAAAATTTATAAGTAAATCTCTATACACCTGATGGAAATTTGCACAGTAGAATTATTTTATATGACCTTGTCCCTTCTAAGTTGTACTTTTTTCTAGATATTTTTAAACTTCTATTTCCTTGTAGACTGGTTAGTCAGCTCTTGTTCCCAAAGGCAGTTTCTCCTAGGATTAAGATTAGAAACTAAATTATCATAATAGTTTTATTGCCCTGCCTCTAGCCAGGCAGGACATTTTTCTAGTTTTGTTACATGCGGAAATTCCGTTTGCTTCAGCCCAAGGTCATTGTCATGGTAACCGTGCAGCCCATTATCCAAGAGTGTGACAGCTACTATTTGATTTTAGAATAGACTTGTTGGGATAAAAACATACATTTAAAGCCGGGCTTGG
>NW_007037421.1:0-837 GCF_000164805.1 Carlito syrichta
GAGAGCACGAATCTGCTAAACTGTGTTTGTTCACTTTTGAATTCAGGTTTAAATTGTTCACTTTTGAGTACATAATTTTACAAAAAGTGAAAAGTGTTGGAAAAACATGGGAGGAGGAAGACAGGTCAGAAAGAAGAAGATGAAGCATATATCTACGATGTTTTGATATCCCTTAGCTTAGATTCCCCCCATCTCCACAATTGTACAGGGTAGATTGAGATAACTGCTGTTACCTGGCACAGAGTACAACAATTTTTATGGATATTACTGCATGTTTTTTCATCTGAATATAATTTACATTTGGAAATTTGAATTTCATATTTTGGTTGTCGAAGACTTTGGTTGTCCACCATTTAAGGCAAAGAAACATTCATCATTAATAACTAGCCGGTTTCAGTAAAATGTTCTTAAGGCCATGGTTCCACTCCAGCAAATAACAGTTCACATTTCTCTGTACCGTGGGCTCTGGGCTGAGTTGGAGTCTCACTCTGTGATCCGCACCGGAATGCAGTGGCCTCTCCGGCCACCGCAACCTCGACCTGCTGGGCTCCATTGATCCTTCCGCTTCAGCCTTCCGAGGAGCTGGCATTCCAGGCATGTGCGTCCACGCCCGGCTGATTTCTTGATTTATTGTAGAGAGGAGGACTCCCCAAGTTGCCCAGGTGGGTCTCGAACCCGCGGGCTTAGGTTGTCCTCTCCCCGCAGCCTCCTCAATCGCAGGATTACAGGCTGAGTCACGGAATCCTGGCTATTTTCTGTTATGGTTTGGAGCTGGAGTCTCACTCTGTCGCCCACACTGGAGTGCAGTGGCCGCTCCCGGCTACCGCATCCTCGACC
>NW_007037422.1:0-817 GCF_000164805.1 Carlito syrichta
GGCTGTGGGCTTGGGAGCACTCTCTTAGCCCTACTGCTGCTGAGAGGAAGGACTGAGTCTGAGGATAACAGACACAGTTTCGTTCCTCCTTCTCTGTAATCGCCTGGCCTGGGAAACTCCCAGACTCTGTCCACCACTCCCCTCGCCCAGCTCCTCCCAGTGTTGCTGAGGATCGTCAAGTTGAACTGGGGACACAGATTATCTGCATCCTACCCCAGAGGAGCGGGATACTGGGCAGGTGTCTGGGAAGGGACTCCCTGGATCCAGACACGTGTGTCCGACATGACACACGTCAACACGGCACGAGATGGAGTGTGGCTGATCTCGTCTGGGAGATGCTGTAAGTCTCAAGTACACACCAGATTTCAGAGACTTAGTATGAAAAAAGAAGGTAAAGCATCTCGCACATACTTTTTATATTGATTACACATATGTTGAAATGACAATTTTTTGATATGCTGAGTTAAATAAAATATTAAACTTAGTTTCATCTGTTTCTTTTTAACTTTTTCTTTTTCTTTTTGGACTCAGAGTCTCACTCAGTCGCCCAGACTGGAGTGCAGTGGCACGCTCCCGGCCACCACAGCCTCACCCTGCTGGGCTCCGGCGATCCTCCGGCGATGCCTTCCAAGGAGCCGGAACTACAGGCACGCGCTACCATGCCCGGCTAGTTTTTGATTTATTGTAGAGACGAGGTCTCGCCAAGTTGCCCGGGCGGGTCTCGAACCCACGGGCTCAGGCAATCCACTGGTCTCGGCCTCCCAAAGTGCTGGGACGACAGGCTGAGCCACTGAGCCCAGCCTCTTTTTTAGCCTTT
>NW_007037423.1:0-786 GCF_000164805.1 Carlito syrichta
CAGGAGACTATGTCAGTATTAGTTTTCTGTTGCTGTTGTAACAAAACACTATACATGTATTGACTTAAAACAACATGGGTTTATTTTCTCAGAATACTGAAAGTCTCAAATTGAAAATAAGCTTTGCTGGGTAAAAATCAATAGGATTCATTCCTTCTGGAACCTCTGTGGAGAATCTATTTCTTTGTTTTTTCTGGCTTCTAGAGGCCACCTGCCACTTGGCCAATGGGCCCTTCCTCCATATTGAAAACCTTCCTCCATATTGAAAACCTTCCTCCATATTGAAAACCTTCCTCCATATTGAAAACCTTCCTCCATATTGAAAACCTTCCTCCATATCGAAAACCAGCAATCCCATCACTCTGACTCTGTTTCTGGCATCACACATCCTTCTCTGATTCTGACTTTTCTGTCTTCCTCTTGTTAGGACCCTTGTGCGTACACAGGACTTTACTGGCAAATTCAGGATAATATCCCCATTGCAAGAGCCTTAACTTAATCATATCTACAAAGATGCTTTTTCCATGTAAGGCAGACCTGGTCATATGTTCTAAGCATTATTATATGGACAGCTTTATGAGATCACGATTTTGCTTGTCACAGTGCTAAATCAACCAGAAGGGGTAGAATTAATGGCAAGCAGTTTGTTGTTTTGAATGCTAAATGAAGAGCATGTTTGTAAGAGGAGATATGTATAACTATACCAAGTGTCTACTGAAAGGTTAAATAAGAAGATAACTGAAAAATGACCTCTAGAATTCACTGAGCAATTGAAGTAAAAATGTA
>NW_007037424.1:0-4011 GCF_000164805.1 Carlito syrichta
ACTGACCTCTGATCTTCCCTACAACCTTCTGCACCTGCCACTTTCCCTTCTTTGTGGATGGCAACTCCCTCCTTCCATATGCTCAGGCCACAGAGCTGAGAGGTTTCCTCAGATCTGACATCCAATGCATCAAAAATTTGTGATTTATTGTCAGTTAAGTGCATGGACATTGATCTACCCCAGGGTTTCTCAACCTCTCCAGTACTGATTTATTGGACCACATGATTCCTTACAGGGAAGGGCCCCTCCAGTGGGTTGTCGGGTGTTTAACCATATCCCTCCTCTACCCTTCCCACTTCCCTCAGTGGTGACCTTGGAAAATTTTTCCAGACATCGCCTAGTGTCCCCGTGGGGATGGGAAAGGTGTGTAAGGACACAACTGTCCCCTGTGAAGAAGCATTGCTGTGCACAGTATGGTTTTCTGAGCTGGTGCAGATAGTTCTCCTGATAAAGGGTCTGAGTGCTTCACCAGGACACAAGGATTTGAGTATTTGATCTGTAAATCATGGGGTTTTCTGCCTCCAGGTCTTTTCTTTGGTTCTATCCTGGAAATTGCCTCTTTCGGACCTGTTCTCCAGGGCCAGTCAGGGTAGGGCTGGGCTAGCTCAACGAGGATCCTTGGGTCCCTTCCTGAACTTCCTACCTTTTTGGGTTCTGACTGCAGAGCAGTTCTAGGAGCCATCTCTTTCAGCTTCCCCGGGCATTCCTGGGGCAGGTCCTCTGTGCACAGGGAAGGGCAGGGTTCCACTGTGGATCCTGACCCCTGGCACCAACCTCCATGTGTGTATGTGCATCCTTCCCACCCTTCCTGGTCCCACTCACCGAAGTTAGCCCTGGGTCAGCTGGAGCTCCTGAGATGCCTGGAGGGACATTAGGGGAAACCTGCTGCCCACTTCAGTCCTGTCCACAAGGAATCCCTATAGGGTACTGTTGGGAAAGAAAGGAGGGAATCCTTTGTGGGTAAGTGGAAGAGAGATCAAAGAAGGAGAAGGAAAATCCTGTGTGGTGTTAGGACCTAAAGCTACCATGAGGTCAACTCGCCTCCTCTAGAATCTTGTCCTCCCTGGCTGGTGAAGGTGGTGAGTCCCTGTCTCCAGGTTGCCAAAGTAGACGAAGCCAAAGACAATGGGTCCAGGTGTTTGTGAGTATGTCATCCCAGGTCTTCCCAGCTAGTAGTACTCAAACATCCCTACCTAGGATCATGGATTTCAAAGATGCAATGGAATACTGTTTTCCAACAGCTTTTTTTTTTTTAGATTTGAAAATATAGTTTATTTAAAAGTAAATTAGAGAGAGAGAGAGAATGTTCACCCCCCCAAGGTGGGGGAAGGGACCAAAGCTAGGAATCATGGTGACAGTCATAGCTCCAAGAGCACATGGCCGCACCAGAGTCTAGCAAGGCAATGACCCCAACTGCTCTTAATTAAAGAAAGCATCCATCTGATGGGAAGCATATACAGAAAGCACTACAGTAAAAATAGCAACTGTTGTTGACATTGTCATATTCCTCCCCCCAACCTTAATTTTAGTAGCACTTTCTCAGGACACGTCCCTAAGTCGGGCCCATGGTACTTTCAATGCACGATTGGTGATATACGAAGAATCTAGGAGGCTCACGGATGAATAATTGAAGTTTAGTAGTCATTTTTATTTAAATGCGCCTTCCGAAAACGTATTTATCAAGAGTCAAACTCCTTTCTGGTTCCAACTGATTCCTCCCTACTCTGTGTCTCTGCCTCTCCACTATCTTCTTTCATATGCACAAAAGTTCAGCTCTCCCTCCGTCTTCAATTTGCCATTTCCCACCCCTGACCAGCTTAGCAAATTAGAGACCCTACATGGGGCTCTATCTCTGTCTCCAGTTGGGCTTCTATAACAAAGTGCCATAAGCTGGATGGGTTACTCACAACAGAAATTTACTTCTCATGGTCCTGGAGGTTGGAAGTCTGAGATCAAGGTGTCAGCATGACAGGGTTAGGGGAGGAAACTTTCCTGGCTGCAGACTGCCATCTACTCACTGTATCCTTGGGAGACGGAAAAAGGGTGAGAGAGCACTCTAGGGTCCCCTTATGAGGACACTAACCCCACCCAGATAGACTCCACCTTCCCGACTTCATTATCTCCCAAAGCACCACCTCCTAATTCTATTACATTGAATGGTTAGGGTTTCAACATACATATTTGTGGGAGCATAAACCTATAACCCAAAGCTTTGTACATTTCATGGTTAGAAATAAAACATACAAAGCTTTTTTTAAGATTAAAGATCTGAAAAGTGACCTCCCTCCACTGAAAATCCAGACTGTGTGCTGAGTGTCGTAGACATTTTGCATGCTCATCCTACCTGCTGACAACTGGAGACTTATTCTCCCCAAAGGGTACAAGAGAGGACCTTTGTCCACAAGGGAGTTCAGCATGCTTGTGCCAGGACAAGTGTCCCATGTTGAAATGACAAGGAAGGAGTGACAGCATTATCTCTCTGTGTGATGGCTGCATGAGTCATTACCTGTTTCAGAATGCATTATGCTCTGTGAAAAAAGTAAAACTGGAGGACTCCTACTACCTGACTTTAAGGCTTACTATAATTCATTAGAGAAAAGACAATGTGCAAGGGACATCAGGAGACACAAATAAACACATTCAGTTGGGAGACTTGAAACTGACCCACACCACAACCCTATACCACAACCATGGGGAAACAGCATTGTAAGGAAACCCTAGAAGGTTCCCTTTCGCAAGCACTTGACAGTTCCAGGGACAATTTCGGAATGTCCTGAGAGCAGGAAGTGCACTAAACTCCACGGCCCTCCTAACATGGACACATCTCATGGTCGGAAACTGGATTGAGGGTGGGCTGGAAAGGAGAAGCATTATAGTACATCATCCTACATTATTTATCCTCCCCCCAAGGCCTTCATAGGGAAGGATGGATGCCAGAAGCCTCACATCTATGGAAGCAGTCTAGTGCACTGCATCCAATTTCTGCTGGAGTGTTTTCTATGCGTCCCTAATGGGTAAAAGAGGGCCCCACGGTATATTCCTCCAGTTCAAAGAGAAGCAGTGGGAAAGACTCCAACTTGACCTCCTCTAGGGGGCCTGGAAACCCACGTCCCCAAGGAGGGTAGAGGATTCCTGGACCTGAGCCAGGCATCTGGATAGGCCGTGCCAAGAAAACCGGCAAAGGAAAGGGTTCCCTCACCTCAGGCTCTCTGCTCTGTAGTTAGAAGACATACATCCAAGACATACACCCAGACATACATCCAAGCACTGGAGAGGGACTCTTCCCAAAGGCCAACGACCTGATTGTCCTAAGGATAACAGGGGAGAGGTGCCAAGAAATTCGTGGGGGGTGGAGTGGAGAGGAAGCTGGGTGAGATGTGTGACTCACTGGCTACACTGGGCATGAAGAGCACCAGCTGGACCCAGGAGCCTCCATGGGAAGCCAGGCCTCCGGCTACCTTGCTCCTCAAAGGGACCTTGGAGAAAGAGGCCTTTGACATCCCACCACTGCATGCTCCGTGGCCTGTATCCTGCTGGTGCCTGGCAGTCAGAACCTGCAGGATCTACAGAGGCCCCTCACTGGGTGAGCACCCCAGTGAGTGTCAGAGCTCAGTGGGCCTGACATAGCACATGTGGAGAAGACCGCACCTTTTGGACAGTAAGAGTGGGACAATACAGTTTCCTCATGAAGTGAGAACCAGGAAGATCAGGTTGTAGACCCAATTTACCATGCAGGGTTCAAAGTGGACACCCAGAGGGCAAGCTGCACTGGAGTCACTGAAGCCTAGCAAGTCCCAAGAAGCAGTGTCCTCCTCTCCCTTCTTTATGCAGAACTCACCTCTCCACTCCCACTCACATCCTCCACACCTACACTCATACCTTCCTCTGAGATGAAACAGTTATTCAGATCCTGCCTAGCCTGGATGAGCCAGGAGTCACCGAGTGGCCTGGAGGAGCTGAGACAGGTAGGGGAAAGGTGCAGACTGTGGAGGCTAGGACTGGGAAAGAGAA
>NW_007037425.1:0-872 GCF_000164805.1 Carlito syrichta
CTCTTCCTAATACCTTTACTCCTGGATTTGCTTCCCTCCCTCCTAGCTAGGTTCTAGTAGTCTCAATTCAGTTTTCCATCTAAGACTGAAAAGCCTTTTGGCTAAAGCCAAGTAGCTCAAAAGCTGCTTCTAAAGAATCAGGAAAACAGTCTTCTCTATCCTCCTACAGCATACTCATAACTGGGACCTGAGTTCTGTCATGTTGTTCTTCCACAACCACTGGATGCTAGAGTCCAGCATCTTAACTTTAGAAGCAAAGGCATAATGGGCAATCTACTCTTTGATGCTGTCCCTGTCCTCTCTCCTATTCCCCTGAATTGCTGCAGAGTTGATTTTAAAAGAATACACCTTGTCATTTGTTCCCTTTTCTTCAATTCACGACTATCTTTTCTCTTTTTTAACCAAAACTTGAGCTGGGTACTATAAGGAAACACAGTCCCACCGAATGGTTCCAGTCCTCTGAATAGCAAAATGAGGAAGGTTTTCACAGAAGCAAGGAGGATTTGTTAAGGCTACTAAACATTACAAAAGAAGGTTTGAGATGCCTTCCTGGTGACAATACCAAGAGAAAAGGCAAGGAATATAATCACCACCAATAACAAGGGATCCTGATTAAAGAGATGCTGAAATAGTAACCCTTAAGTCTATCCACAAACTCCTAGCAAAGTCATAGCCCACTGCATAGGACAGTGGGTATGTGACTTCTATATTTGAGTCTCTCTCTTTCACACAAAAAGTCACATTTCATAAGCTCCTTCAATATTGTGTTGTAGGGCACTAATCTGCCAAACTATGTTTGTTCACATTTGAATTCACATTTAAATTGTTCACTTTTGAGTACAAATTTTACAAAAGGGAAAAGGGTTTTAAAA
>NW_007037426.1:0-724 GCF_000164805.1 Carlito syrichta
CAAGTTAAGTCACCAAATTAAGTAAGCTGGCTAGCCAGGTGCCTAGCTGGAAAGCTAGCTAGTGAAGTCAGCTGGCTAGCCAGTTAGGTAGTTAGTTAAGTAACCTAGTTAAGTCAGCTCAATATATAGCTGGTTAGCTAGGTAGCTAGCTTGTTAAGTCAGCTGGCTATCCAGCTGGTGACCTAGGTACCTAGTCAGTAAAGTCAGCCTGCTACACAGCTGGCTAGCTAGTTAAGTCACCTAGTTAAGTCAGCTACCTAGACAGCAGGCTAGCTAGGTAGCTAGATAGTTATGTCAGCAGTATAGACCACTGGCTAACTAGTTAACTCACCTAATTAAGTCAGTTGGCTATCCAGTTGGTTAGCCATATAGCTTGCTAATTAACTCAGCTATCTTGACTGTTGGCTAGCTAGTTAAGTCACCTAGTTTAGTCAGCTGGCTAGCCAGATGGCTAAATATAGCAAGCAAGTTAATTCAGCTGACAAGCAAGCAGGCCTGCTATTTATGTCAGCTAGTTAAGTCAGCTGGCGAGCCATCTGGCTAACTAGTAAAGTCAGCTAGTTGAGTCAGCTGGTTAGCCAGTTGTCTAGCAGGTTAAGTCAACTAGATAATTCAGCTAGCTAGGTGGAAAGCTTGTTAAGTAAGCTGGCTAGCCAGCTGGCTAGAAAGCTAAGTCAGCTAGTTAATTGAACTGGGCTTCCAAGCTAGTTAGTTAGGTAGTTAG
>NW_007037428.1:0-897 GCF_000164805.1 Carlito syrichta
TCTGACCAATCATTGTAAACTAGGTAAGTTAAGGGTGAATTATTGTGAAACAAATATTTAGAAAATGCAGTGATGCCTGTATGGCCTCTTATGCCAGCTTTTCCACTCACTAGGTTGACTTTGGACAAGTTGTTTTACTCATCTAAGACTTTTCATCTGTACCTGTAAATTTAGGATGGTGATGATGTTCAAGTCTGCAGAACAGTTGCAAATAATTAGATTTCCAAAATCATTTAAAGAGATTAGTACAGTGCCAGCATAACCATACATATATATCCCTTATCTGAATTTGCCAAACAATGCTGCTAGAAATTAAAGTAGTTTTTTTCTAGATATTCATTTTGAACTTTGAGAATTCAAAATGTCTTGGTAAGCACATTAGGATTTGCTTCTTCCACAGTTAAATTTTCTATGATGATTTAGTTATCACTGCTATGTGCCTCTCTATGTCCGGCATTGCTAGTACATGTTTTTTACCTACATTACAATATGGGTTATTTATTACCCATGAAAACCCTGCAACTAGACTTTAGTAATCCACTGTAGAGAGATGTTTGGTAAAGATCCACACTTTATTCATGCTCTAGTTTGATATACTGCCTAGTTTGATATGCTCTAGTTTGATATACTGCCAGGAGCCTAGGTTATTTTTCTTTAAAAGCTTTTCTGGGTTATAAACTCATTGATACCTTGATTTCTGGTATAAAACTTGGGCTTAAAACACATTTTCTCATACAGTCAGCCCACTGTCGCTTCTTTCTCCCACTAATTATTACTAAATAATATGGACAAAATACCCGCTCCAAACCGTCCCCTTCCAAAAAAAAAATCCAGAAAATTACCCTGCAGAGTATGTAAAACAACAGTCATCAAATGGAAGAGGGAAGTCAAAACTTG
>NW_007037429.1:0-734 GCF_000164805.1 Carlito syrichta
CCCAGCATGCCTTCCTGTCATCCTCTACTCATCTTTTACTGACACCTGAAGGCTCTGAAAGGACTGCTTGTGTTTGTCCATCAGCTTCATGCATATTAATTGGGAAGCTCCATGTAGTGTTGGTGAATTTGAGGATTCACAAAGAACCAGATTGAGCCACAAATCTTGACAATATCAAGGGTTATTACTGTGCCTCTTTTTAAAAAAATTTTTTTTATTTTAAAGATATGGAGTACAATTCAGGTATACAGATGTTCATTATGCAAGTACCCTTGTTGATGAGGTGTGCCCCTCCTGCCCCTGGCAGTTTTCCTCAACTACCAATCCTAACTCCCCCTCTCCCGGCAGTTTTCCACTACTTCCAATCCCTTTCTTAGAGTATTATGATAATTGTCCAAGGCATGCTTACGAGTGAGAACATATGGTATCCTGTTCTTTGCTTCTCTGATAGACCACTGAGTATGGTAGACTCTAAGTCCATCAAGTTGCTGCACAATTCCTAATTTTTTCCTTCTTTATGGCTGCATAATATTCCATCGTGTATATGTACCACATTTTTTTAATCCAGTCCTCTTTCTTTTTTTTTTTTGTTTTTTTTGAGTCTCACTCTGTCACCCAGACTGGAGTGCAGTGGTCGCTTCCGGGCCACCGCAGCCTCGCCTGCTGGGTTCCCGCGATCCTTCCGCCTCAGCCTTCCAAGTAGCCGGAATTACAGGCATGTGCTACCATGCCCG
>NW_007037430.1:0-609 GCF_000164805.1 Carlito syrichta
TCAATGTTGCCTGGGTTCATCTCTGAACCCTGGGCTCAGGCAGCCTCCTGCCTCAGCATCTCAGAGTATGTTGCTGATGACCCTGAGCCCCGGTGCTCAGTCTGGAATCGCACATTCTGTCAGTGGAGGCAATGCAAAGGAAAGTCTTGGTATAGAGGCCACTGCATTCCATGTAGCCAGGACCCCAGCCACCACCATATGCAACACCTGTGTTTGTGTACTGGGGAGTGATGAGATCGCATTATGTGGCACAGGCTGGTCTCAAACTCCCGGGCTTCAATGGTCTCCCAACTCAGCATCCCATAGCCACAGCCCAAAAGTCTGCTGATGCACCATCTTTCAGGAACTCTAAGCCCTAAGCTGGGGCTTCCTTCCAAAATAATCCCTGTCTATCCCAACTCCATTCACAAATGGATGCTCTTCTTTTTTTTCCTTTTTCCATTTTTTCTTTGATTCAGAGTCTCACTAGTCGCCCAGGTTGGAGGTCAGTGGCTCGCTTCAAGCCACCACAGCTTTGGCCTACTGGACTCCGTGAGCCTTTCCCCAACCTTTCCAAGGAGCCAGAACAAAAGGCGCATGCCACTATGCCTGGCTCTTTTGGGATGGAGG
>NW_007037431.1:0-620 GCF_000164805.1 Carlito syrichta
TTCCGCCCAGACTGGAGTGCAGTGGCTGCTCCCGGCCACCGCAGCCTCACCTGCTGGGCTCCGGCAATCCTTCCCCCTCAGCCTTCCGAGTAGCCGGAATTACAGGAACGCGCTACCACGCCCGGCTGATTTTTTGATTTATTGTGGAGATGAAGTCTAGCTGCCCAGGAGGGTCTCAAACGCGCGGGCACAGGCAATCCACTCACCTCAGCCTCCCAAAGCGCGGGATTACAGGCTGAACCACCGAACCCGGCTTAATATATTTTTAACCCTTGAAAAGATACCCTGAGCCCTGCTTGGTGGCTCAGCCTATAATCTGAGAGTTTTGTAAGGCTGAGGTGAGTGGACCTGAGGCCGCAGGTTCAAGACCCGCCTGGGCAACTTGGAGTAACCTCATCTCTACAATAAATCAAAAGAACAGTTAGCCGACAGTGGTAGCGCGCGCCTTTAGTTTCAACTACTTGGAAGGCTGAGGCGGAAGTATCGCCGGAGACCAGCAGGTCGAGGCAACGGTGGCTGGGAGTGTGTCACTGCTCTCTATTCTGGGTGACGGAGCAAGACTCCAACTCAAAAAAAAAAAAGACACCCTATATTCATGGAGAGCGAGTGTGCGATTTGGG
>NW_007037432.1:0-871 GCF_000164805.1 Carlito syrichta
TGGAGTTGTTACTGGGTGCCCCCAAAACTTCTTTCATTGGTGCCGTGACTTGGATGGGTGCTCTCTTGCCTCTGTTTGGGTGTATTCCCATGGGCGAGAGCCCTGACCCAACACCTGTAGCCACTCCATCCCTCCTGGACCGTCCCACTGTTTTAAACGTGTAAAATGCATCCATCAGTGACCGTTGGATAAGTAAGTTCCCCTCCCCCAAACAACAGAGTAAAAACTTTCCAGAGAACTCTGGAAGGAAAGATTTTAACCCCCCCCCCGGCACCTGGGCAAGGGGGGACACACCCACCTCGGCTTTTATGACCTTTTACGATCACCGCAGACCCTAAAGGCTTCCTCTTCTCCTTTATCTTTCTCAAACTTTAAAAACTCCCACGACTGCAGTTTGCAGCGGGCCCGGGGCCCCATGGCTGCTAACCCACAGCAGTTTATATCTGTCAGGCAACAATAAACCTCGGAGGTTTCATGTCTGTTGCCCCATATTCAGCCCTGTTCAACCGGCAGGAATTGCGACTACACTCCCTACCCACTGCCTCGGTCAAGTGCTCTCTGTCTGTTTCTGAAAATCCCAGCGCTGGGTGCTTTGACCCCCTCAGTTCTCCAGGAGAACCCAGGCTATGCCAAAGCTCTGTGATGACAGACTTTGCCATAGTCACACTTCTCGAACAACTGACTCTTCGGGGGATGCCCCGTTTAGTCTGCCTGTTCCCTATGGGAGGCTCATAATCCCTGCTGGCAGCTTCTCTCTCTCTCTCTCTCTCTCTCTCTCTTACTCTTCCTCTTTCACTCTCTCTCACCCTCTCTCCCCCTCTCTCACTCGCTCTCTCTCTCTTGCTTTTTCTCACACTCTCTCACCCTCTCT
>NW_007037433.1:0-440 GCF_000164805.1 Carlito syrichta
CCTGGTCTTTCTTGGCAAAAGGTCCTCATTGACTAATCAGAGGGTTGGCCTGCCTGGGTCACATTTCATACCTCAGAGAAGAGAGCTGGCAGGAACCAGGCCAGGGAACCTTGGGAACTCCTGCACAATGAGGGGCCTGCTATTTTGTGGGGGGTTGGGGTTGAAAGTTGCCAAGTTTGTGGGACCTTCATATGCGGGGAGAGGCAGGGCGGGAAGAACTGAGGACAGAATTTTTGCAGGACAATGGATTTCTTTCTTTCCTTTCTTTCTTTCTTTCATCCTTCCTTCCCTCCTTTCTTCCTTCCCTCCTTTCTTTCTTTCTTTCTTTCTTTCTTTCTTTCTTTCTTTCTTTCTTTCTTTCTTTTCTTTCCTCATTAGGTTTCCCCAGGCTGCGCTCAAACCCCCAACTGGGGACCATCCTCTCAGACTGGATCTCCTAA
>NW_007037434.1:0-675 GCF_000164805.1 Carlito syrichta
ATATTAATTTGATGAGATCCCACTTGTCTATGTTACTTTTTAGGGCATGGGTATTTAGGGTTCTGAAGAATAATTATTTTCTGGTTCCAGTTTCCATAATGGTGTCTCCTGTGTTTTCTAAGGGTATTATAATTTGGTGTTTTTTACGTTTTGCTCTTTGATCCATTTAAAGTTAATATATATGGTGATAGTTAGGGGTCCTGTTTCAACCTTGTGCAAGTGTTCAACCTTTTCCTAGCACCATTTGCTGAAAATGTTTTCCATTACCTAGTGAATCTTGGAGGTTTTTTCCAAGATGTGTTGGCTGAGAATTTGAGAATTTCATTCTTTGTCCTGATCCATTGGCCTATGGACCTATTCTTGTACCAATACCAGGCTGTGTTGATTACTGTAAACATATAGTGAAGTTTGAAGTCTGGAACAGTGATAGCTCCTGCTTTGTTTCTTTTGATTAGATTCTTATGGTTATACATGATTGTTTATGGTTTCTTATAAATTCTTTGGGTTTTTTTTAGTTGGATTCTCACTCTGTCACCTAGACTGGCGTGCAGTGGCCGCTCCCAAACACCACAGCCACAATCTGCTTGACCACTGCCATCCTTCTGCCTCAGCTTTCCAAGTATCCTGAATGAAAGCATGTGATACCACGCCTGAATAATTTTTTGATTTAATATA
>NW_007037435.1:0-690 GCF_000164805.1 Carlito syrichta
TATTTTGGTCCTCAGCTCTGAGATTCTTTCTTCTGCTTGGGTATCTTGCTTTCCATGCTTATCAATTTGTTATTTATTTCATTCACAGTATTCTTTATTACTGTTATCTCAGATATCAGCTCCTTCCTAGTTTCTTCTTGTGTCTCCTCAATTCTTTTTAATCTCTCCATTATTGTTTTGATATCTACATTTGCATTTTGAGACCCTTCATTCTGGGGACTTTTCATTGTTTGTATTCCAAAGTCAATTTTCTCAGTGTCTGCTCTCCCAGGCGTCTGGGAGAGACCCATACTCTTCTTTTGGTTTTTCTTCATTTCTGTAGATTTTTCTCCCTTTACCCCTTTCCCTCCCCCTCTTCAATTCTGTTTTTGAGGGAAGGTGGGGTTGCTTTTATTTCTCTTCTGCAATGACCTGTTCTTCCTTATGAGGGTCTTCTGGTTTTTTTCACTTTTCCCTCTGCTTTACAGTCTGTCTATTCAGCAGTTTGCAGTCTTGGTCCCTAGATTTAAAAAGGGGGCATATAGAAGAGGAAAATAATGGAGGAAGGGGGGGTCAATAGGGAGTTAGAAAGAGAGAAGCGCGAGAGGGAAAACAGATATACATACCATCTATCGTGTGAGAAGGAGACACAGGGCTGGGAAAAGTGAATAAAGACTCGTAGGAATGAGTACTGATAGCTACATAGTACTA
>NW_007037436.1:0-1392 GCF_000164805.1 Carlito syrichta
TTCCCAACTGACTACATGAGCCCAGAACTACTCTGATAGCAAAACAGGACAGACACACGCAAAGTAAAAACAAAGAATACCACAGACCAATATCACTGATGTACACAGGCATGACAAAGTCTTAGCGAAAACCAAGTTAAACAGAACACTGCTTTTGTGCCTATTGTTAGAAATAGCAATTGAGGTGATTTTGGCCTTTTCTATATTCATTAGTAAAGGGGTATAAGTTTCTTCATTATATTCTCTAAGTTTGCAATCATATAACCTTAAGTTTTTAATGGAGGAAGCATACCAAAATCATAATAAAATTGTTCTTTTTGTGCTTACTATCTGACTAAAGATACGAAATTTCTGGCATTTAGCTGAAGGTAAATATTAACTTAATTATCAAGGTATAGTATTTTAACCTCATTTTAGCCTATTTGCCTGTATTTCCAAAAAAGTGGCTTGTTTTACTTCTTTTATCGCAGTATAGGAGGTCATATCATGGTAAGCATGAATTTGGTTTTGAGAAAAATTTGGTTTCCTACATGCAACCATGTGAATGTACGTTATTCATATTTCGTCATTTTCTGATGACTCTCAAATATGTTTTTGAAACTCGTGGATGAACATTTGTACGGTTTTGAGAACGTAGCTCTGAAACTATGATGTCATAACTATTATAGTCCATCTCTTTTCTTTACATAGGGGATGATTTCTCTCAAATGTATTCCTAAGATTGCAGTTTCTATACTGTAGGCTGTTAGCACATGAACAGCTAACCCCACAGTGTTTCACAATTGTAAAGCCTAACTCACACTTCTAACAGTATAAACATGCGCATGCCTCTTTCTTCATGATTTTTCCAACATTATTCACGTTCCATTTTTCAATTGTTTTTTAAAATTTTATTTTGTGGCTTGATTGTTAGAGTCAGAGTCTAACTCTGTCGCACAGAGTAGACGGACACAGACACTGCACCCTCCAACTCCTGGGCTCGGGCGACTCTTCCAGCTCAGCCTTCCAAGTGTCTGGAACTTTGTTGAGCTCAGGGAGAAACGAACTGAAGGTGGATCACGGGGAGGAGAGTTTGATGGCACCTTTTTTTCCAAGTTGATGGGCGGGTGTCAGACAGGCCTGTTAGCGTCCTCTTGAGCCACAGCGCCATCGTGAGGAAATAGTTTCATCGATGAGTCGGACAGACCTTTGCCTGCCCTAGCCTTTGAGGAAGCAAGGGTTGAACAGAACTGGCAGAACCCAGAGCAAGATGCAGACATTTGGGGAATTTCTGAGGACTGAGGGATCGAGACTGAGTCAGCAGCTTCCAAGAGGTCTCAGCACAGACAGGAGGGGGAAAGGGTTTCAGTTTCCTCAGAGTTTGAGCACTTCTAGAGCATACCATTTGCAGTC
>NW_007037437.1:0-630 GCF_000164805.1 Carlito syrichta
AAATTCTTTAATTACATGTCATGGACTTAAATAATGATAAAAACAATTATGACCTCTTTTATTTATTTATTTATTTTGAGTTCCTACAATGTCCTATTTGTCAGGAATTCAATAACGTGCATTTTAAATATATTTATAAAAAATGATATTTATGTCTATGTGAGCTGGCTTTACTCTGTCATACTTACTTCTTCTACACAAAATCAAATCCTTAATAGTTAACATTCTTAAGAATTTAACTCCTATAATCTTCACAGCAACCTGGATGGACCTAGAATCTATAACACTGAGTGATCTATCAAAGAAACAAAGAATTGATTATCATATTCTCATTTATAAGTGGACCTTGAACAAGTATCGTAATGCTATAAGAAAAGGATTGGCAGTAGTGGGAAACTGCCAGGGCAGTGTGGGGGTGGGAATTGGCAGTAGTGAGAATCTGTGGGGCACAACTCATCAACAAGGATACATGCATAATGAGCATTTGTATACCTAACCCTGGATTGTACCCCACATCTTTAAATAAAATAATAATTTAACTCCGATTTGTCAATCCTTACCTCATACAAAGCCTCACAAGCAGTACTCTCAGTCATACCAAAACATTAATTCCTCAAATAATAAAAATTC
>NW_007037438.1:0-656 GCF_000164805.1 Carlito syrichta
CAAAATTTCACACCTACCCCATACATTCATGCAAATAAAAATAAGAATAGAAATGGAGATATGCAGGCTCCCCCCACCTCCCGAAGTGATTTTTCTTCAAAATACTAGATTACCTTCTCTTTTTCACTATGGCCAATTGCTAATGACTACCATGAGCTGGACATATTTCCAGGCTCTGGGAATGCAGAAGCTAACAAGAGGTTGTGCTCAAGAGTCCAGGACATGGAAAACAGCACTGGCCCTGCTCTGTGGAGAGTGGGAAGGGGTGGAGAGCTGCTGCTATGGGGTCCCTAGGGTTCAGCTGACTTGGCTCCATCAAGGATGTCTTCAGAGCCAAGTCGTGAGATGGCCTTGTAGGATTTGAGGGACCAGCCACGTCACAGACCATGAAGGACTTTTTGGTTGGAGAGCCATGTGCAGGGGCTCAGCAGGCTTTGGAGGTAGAGCGGGTGTGAGGATCAGCCGGTGAGTTCTGTGCTGGGAGGAAGTGAGCCCAGTGTTGTGGGAGTGAAGGCTGCAAATGGGCAGGAAGGGACTGGACATGGAGGATTTGGTGTCAGTATGAGGAGTTCACACAAGTCTGAGGTGCAAGGAGCTCTTGAAGCCTCCTTAGTCAGGGAGTGAGGAGATGAGTTACCCTAACAGATTTTTGAATG
>NW_007037439.1:0-2030 GCF_000164805.1 Carlito syrichta
ATGCCTTCTTACTCCACTGTGGGGTTCCCATCCCCCCCCTGGGTGGCAGCGTAGAGCTGCACATGGGCAAAGCGTGTCCCATGAGAGAACTCTTAGTTCAAACAGAGGCGCTCTGCACAGCCGAAGTCCAAATGAGAAGAAAACCGCGAGACTCAGACTCATGTGTTGCAGCATGCACCAAGTGAGAATAACATAGATAGCCCCTAAAGAGCGCTGCACATTTTGAAAAGCTCCTTCCCCGGGAAGATGCACATGCACAACAAGCCTCACAGAGGCCGTCTACGCTTATTCAGCAAGGCCAACGCGAGAGTGCCTGCTTTTCCTAGCCTCGAGAAACGCCAAGGGGTCAAACGTTTCAGGGCTCAAACAGAAGGCAAGCACTGCTTTTCTACAAGTGAGTGTGTAGCACTCATTTCACTCAGTCTGACACCATTGACATGCTCATTCCTACATGTGAAGTATCGACATAACATGCTCGGCTATGCTCATTCAAGCCGTACCTTGAGAATCGTGTATTACACCGTACAGCACACAAGAATCAAACTACTGGAAAATACATAACAATGCAGTAAACATTTGACACAGCATTTCCCAAGCTGATGCACACTCACAGCCAGCAAGCCAAGCCTGTCAGCTCTTCCTCGTAAATGCGAACGGGAAGAGCAATGGGCTTTTGGATAGTAGACGGACAGGTCAAATCAAAAAACACTTTTAGAATTCAGTAGGTGAACAAATCATGCTTTCCCAAAGATGACAGCGAACCGGTCATGTCGCTCAGTGTGGCACCATGGAGTTGTGCACTTGGTATACAGGAAACGTTGCATACAGCTCTGCTAGGCCTTTGCATTCAATGTAGGATAATACACGCTGAAAAACAGGGAGAATCAGGCGTCACGCCAAAGACCAAGCCACTATAATACTTGTTGCCCCCCCATTCAGTGACGTGCCGTTTGGAGGAATGTCTCCCATGGAAGACTGTTGTTTTCCGGAAAGCAAACAATGGCTCTCGGGCCTCGTTGGCAAATGAACCCGCAGAGCCATTGTATTCCGTGTGAGACGCCCGTGTCAAAAGAGAAAACTTTTCAGCATTCTCCGCTGAATGAAGCATGCTTGGCTACCCATGGCTGTGGAGATCTGGATCCAGTCAGTGCAGCAGCTGAAGTTGCACTCTGGTCACCAAATGCTCCCCGCCTAGTATAGTGCATATACAGGAGAGCTCTGAGAATCAGGGAGGAGAGCACGCACAAAGCCAGTGTATACAGACTGCCAATGAAGTGCAGTGCAGCGCAGGCTTCAATAGCGTGTCCCCAGGAAGACCCAGCTTCACCCCCAGTGTAACAGAGGCTCTCCGTGCTTACTCAGCAATGAAAACGGCACAGCCTTGGTAGTCCTTATTAGGTTTAAACGCCATAAGGAAAAACAACTTAGAATTCTCCCCATCCACACATAATGCTCTCCTGCTCGTGACTGTGGAGCACTTGTGTCACTCATTGCGGCACTATGTCTTGCAGATTTCTCTCCGTGAAACACGGAGGTTTCACGCTCGTACGCAAAGGCCCTCTATGGAAAGGAACACAAATCAAGGGGAAAGAGTGAGTGTCGGTGACCTGCACTGACCGGGGGGGGGTTAGGACCGCACCGGTGAATCAGAACGGAGAGAAGAAACCACACGGAGGCAGCTCTTCTGGGAACAGTCTGGCCAAGACTGAAGCCAATTTTATTCAAACCTTTTCCAACTTATATACCATTTTCTATAATCTCCAGCAGTGTGACAATTACTTGCTGGGGGCGTACAAGTTCATTGATGTGTAACACGCTTTACAAATCATGTACCGTCACGAGACTTTCAGGTTCCCAGTGAACAATTACAATTCCATGATGTATGAATCACAGGTGCACAATTTCAATACAGATTGTTCAAAATGTTCTCCACAATGTTCAATAAATCATTCATATTATACTCTAAAGTTCTAAAGTCCTGATTAAAAAACTTTCCAAGTTAACTCTAAGTTCAATCCAATTTTACTAAC
>NW_007037440.1:0-755 GCF_000164805.1 Carlito syrichta
GATTCTTTATTGTAGAGATGAGGTCTCGCCTGCCCAGGCGGGTCTCGAACCCGCGGGCTCAGGCAATCCACTCACCTCAGCCTCCCAAAGGCGCGGGATTACAGGCTGAGCCACCGAGCCCGGCTTAGTCTCTGTTTTCTATCTTTTCACCATATACCTCCATGTGATTATGTTAGCTCCTACGTATAAATGAGGCTATACAATATTTATCTTTTTGAGCTTGACTTATTTCACTTAAGATAATGACCACCAGTTCGGTGCATCTTGCTGCAAATGACATGAGTCCATTATTTTTCGTGGCTGAATAATATTCCATTGTGCATATATACCACATTTTTTCTTATCCACTCATCTACTGATGAGCACTTAGGCTGATTCCATATCATTCTATTGTAGCTCATGCTGCAATAAACATGTGAATGCAGGTACCCCTTGGATACGCAGATTTCTCTTACTTTGGATTAATACCCAGTGAGAATATTGGATTAAACGCTAATGCTAAGTTTCATTTCTTGAGAAATCTCTGTAGTTTTTCCATAGTTGTTGTATGGGTTTACATTCCCACCAACAATGCTTAAGGGTTTCCTTTTCTATGCATCTTCACTAACAACTATTATTTTTTGGCTCTTTGATAATAGCCATCCTGATTTGAGTAAGATGATATTTCATTGTGTTTTTGATCTTTATTTATCTGACAATTAGTGATGTTGAGCGTTGTTTTCAAATACCTGTTGGTCATTTGTATGCCTTTTTTG
>NW_007037441.1:0-880 GCF_000164805.1 Carlito syrichta
CACTTTCAACCAATAGGCAACACTACCCCATTGGGTGTTAGGAGGAAGTCAAGGTGACTATTAGGACCCCTGAGCTCAAGTCTGGAGTGAACTGTTGATGATACCAGTGAAGCTAAGCAGAGCTGCAGCTCCATGGAGCTCCCCACTTATTTATTAAGAGGGAAGCAATCCCATCCTGTTGTAGCCAGGGCAGACTGTGCACTCCGGTGGCTCTCTTTATCATGTCCCACTGTCTCTGAGACCCTCACATTCAGAGCACACCTATACACCCTTTTCTTTTCTGGCCATGCTTTCTCCATTGCCCATTCCTCCTCCTCCCAGAATGGTTCATATTTTCTCAGCTATGGAGGGGAATTGAGCTTAAAAGATGAGAATGATTTCCAGTTTCCCTGCACCACATGCAACGAGCTTGGAGTAGATATTCTATCCTAATAATAAGTAAAAAGCTGAACAAGTGGAAAATGGGCAACTCTTCTTAGATCCTTCAGAGAGTTGAGATTGCAGGGAAAACCACTGCTCCAGAAATTGAAGAGACAGACTGGAGAATGGAGATATTACAGCTTTCTGAAGCAGAAACCCAAAGATTGAAACCTCCATAGAAGCCAGCACTAAGGTAGGAAAACCTGAACTCTGATGAACTGTTGAAGGCACAGCATGGAAAACTTGAAAGGGAAAATCCCTGAGACCAGTCATGGGGTCCCACATTTTTGACAGTTTGAGATTCCGGAGCTGTACCAGTGTCTCATGGCAAAAAACAGAAAAATCTCCCCATGCTTCCAGCAGGGAATTTTTTAGTTGAAATATGCCAGAGCACACTGTTCTCTTTAAACAAGACCTGCTGGAAGGACTCACTGTTTAACTGAGCTTCATGTGCTGAAGT
>NW_007037442.1:0-1151 GCF_000164805.1 Carlito syrichta
CCTATTTCAGAGATGGGGTGAAATGCTCTGACCCTCCCTGCCCATACATGCATTCTCTCTGATGAAATTCCAACCTGTGGGAAGAGGAGATTCTTGAAGTAGCATTATAGGTACCAAAAATGCCTGAAGGGAAGTAACTTGAGAGCCTTCCAAAGAAAGGCATGGCTTAGAGTTATTTGCTCTTGTTTTGGAAAACAGGAAGAAATGGTGCTGTTTCACATTTTAGGAACTAAGGTTTAAGGTCACAGTCTGAGACATGGCACTTTCCATTCTCACCAAGTCTGATAAATTTCTGCTGCTAGTATGGATTCCTCAGGGGGCAGAGGGGTACAGGGGACTCAGAGGCTTGACTGGAGTTCTTCTGAGGGCAGCACCGACTCCTTGTAGACACCCATCATCAAGTAAGTCTGCTAATAGACAACTGACCTAACTTTGGGGAAAATAACACTGAAAACAATCTGGAGTAAGTTTTAAGGTGAACTTGACTTACTTGGCAGTCAGAAGATATCAATTTCCAAAGGAATTTTGGCACATGCATGTGCATTACAGAAGACAATCTCTGGTGTGTAGACCCCACCCTCCCAACAGCAGAACAACTCAAATCTCAGTTTCTGTTTGAGTAGGACAGTCACATTTTCAAAGACTTAAAATATAACCCTCAGACATGCCTGATTTTTAACTGTAATGTCCTCATAACAGAAGTTCTTATCAGAGATCTGCATGGTACTTGGCAAACAAGATGGTCTACTTGTTAAACAAATAATACATTAGGTAAGTAAATTCAAGTGAGATTACTCTAATTAAATATACACTGCTATTGAAATATAATTTCTTTATCGCCTAGTTAAAGAAGAACAATCTCTTGTTCCTGACAAAAAATAAAGTTTTACAATGATCCCCTGGTGGTTGGGAGAATAGATTTACACACAATCCACAGAGGTCATTTCAAGAAGAAAAAGACGACAGACAGTGCAGGGAGCAGGTATCTCACTCCCGGAGACTGTCACTAGGGTATAGGCTTTAAGGTTCTGGGTCAGAGATAGGGAGCTGGTAGAAGCAATGATGACCTTTGGGGTTGAGGGAATAGGCAGGCTCACACAGGCATGGGGAGTGGCCTAGTCCAGTTTTGGCTAGTCTTTCAGGGCACCGCG
>NW_007037443.1:0-1013 GCF_000164805.1 Carlito syrichta
CAACTTGGAAGGCTGAGGCAGAAGGATCACCGAAGCCCAGCATGTCGAGGTTGCGGTGGCCAGGAGCGGCCACTGCACTCCAGTCTGGGCAACAGAGTGAAACTCCAACTCAAATAATAATAATAATAATAATAATAACATTTCATTCTTTATCATTCTTCTATTCCTTGGAATTCAAGCAGTTAACTGTCTTCATTCAGTATTCCACTGCCACTCATAGGTGTGGAATAATTAATATAATAATCCCTCTTAAAATTATATCCATTGGTTTAAATCACTTTGCTATATATAAAAATACTTTGGGTGAAGGCAGATATAGTTTCATTTTGATAATAGAGCTTTGTTCAATGATTGAAATGACTAAGTGGTCTTTTTGTATGCCTGGTAAGAAACACAATGAATAGAATTTCATTTTACTTGGCATCTGCTTTCCTGAGCAGGGAGTTCAAAGCACATTGTGCACATTTCATTCATCTTCTCAGCATCCTCAGGTTAGTACAATAAGTCCTTCTACTTTCTGGAGTGTTCCATCCTCTTTGATCTGCTGACCTTCCTTCTCCCCATTCCCAACTCCTCTCCAGTCACAGCTAACTTTTCTCTACTCATTTATTCCTTCCTTTGTCATATTATTTTTTACAATGAGTGTATTCTTTAGCACGGTCTGATTTACTGGCCATATTCTGCCAGCTGAGGACTACCAAGTAAAATAGTCAGTCATTGGTTTATGGTAGATAGTTTTAATAGCGAAACTATCCAGTGAAATGTATAAATGACACAGGTCTGAAAAGAAGGTTCTATCAATATTACTTTCTTTTAAATTTAGCATAAGAATCTAAACACATATTACTACACATGATATTTTTGGCATCAAATATCATTATGACAAATAATATTTAAAGAAATACAATATTTGAATATAGATTGACATGGACTTTCCAAAAACTCACTATAATTTATTCCTTATTGCAATAGACTGAGGGCCTGTGTCACCCCCAAATTCAGGCATTGAAACC
>NW_007037444.1:0-2954 GCF_000164805.1 Carlito syrichta
CCAAGTAAAATGAAATTCTATTCATTGTGTTTCTTACCAGGCATACAAAAAGACCACTTAGTCATTTCAATCATTGAACAAAGCTCTGTTATCAAAATGAAACTATATCTGCCTGCACCCAAAGTATTTTTATATATAGCAAAGTGATTTAAACCAATGGATATAATTTTAAGAGGGATTATTATATTAATTATTCCACACCTATGAGTGGCAGTGGAATACTGAATGAAGACAGTTAACTGCTTGAATTCCAAGGCATAGAAGAATGATAAAGAATGAAATGTTATTATTATTATTATTATTATTTGAGTTGGAGTTTCACTCTGTTGCCCAGACTGGAGTGCAGTGGCCGCTTCTGGCCACTGCAACCTCGACATGCTGGGCTTCGGTGATCCTTCTGCCTCAGCCTTCCAAGTAGCTGAAACTATAGGCACACACTACCATGCTTGGCTAATTTTTGATTTATTGTAGAGATGAGGTCTCGCCAAGTGGCCCAGGTGGGTCTCGAACGCTCTGGCTCAGGCAATCCACTCACCTCAGCCTCCCAAAGCACAGGATTACAGGCTGAGCCACCGAGCCTGGCTGAAATGTTATTTTTAATTATGGAACACCAGCAACAGGGTCAGTATTGAATACAGGTTTAGAAACCATTTAGAGTAACTGGTTTGTAATCTAAAAAAGGCAGAAACAACCTTTCCTAGGGGAACAGGCAGGTCTCAACCAGCATAAGACAGGAAGTTGATATTTTCTTTCCATAATGTTACTTATACAAAGTCCACCTTGGTATATATCTGCTAAAAGGATTCATGAAATCAGCTGTCTTCAGGCAATCAACTTTCATTCCTCACTCTGCATTATGTCTCCCAATTAAAATGGAAAAGAATAAGGCTTTTATTTCAACAACTAGAGAGAACCCTTGGTAAATTCATTAGCAGCCACTAGAAATATTGGCCCATTGATGTGCAGGTATTGCCTGGAGACAGTCAAGCCCGCTGTCCAATGGCAAAGCTCAGTGTCAAGACCATTTTTCTAATATTTGCTTTCCATGTAATTCTTCCAATTCCTGGCAGTCTCAGAAGAAATGACTCCAACATAGAGGCATTCCTAGTGTGGCCAGAGTCACCTCTTAATCAGACAGCATTATCTTTTTCCTTTTATTTTTTTTGAGTTGGAGTCTCACTCTGTCACCCAGACTGGAGTGCAGTGGCTGCTCCCAGCCACCGCAGCCTCGACCTGCTGGGCTCCGGCGATCCTTCTGCCTCAGCCTTCCAAGTAGCTGGAACTACAGGCACACGCTACCATGCCCGGCTAATTTTTGATTTATTGTAGAGATGACGTCCCGCCAACTTGCACAGGCAGGTCTTGAACCTGTGGGCTCATTTCAATCCACTCACCTTTGGCCTCCTAAAGTGCTGGGATTACAGGCTGAGCCACCGAGCCCGGCCCAGATAGCATTTTCATTTGGTAGTATCTGTTCCATATATGTGCCTAATATCTGTCAATCTCCATATATTTTACCCATTAAGATGTTGGGCACAGTTCCTAATCTGGCAATCTTAGAGAACCTAAGCCAACAAGTAAGAGAAAAAAGCCCAGGGAACTAACAGAGGTTTGAACTGAGAATTTTAATTCAATAAATACTGGGTAGCCATTATGTCCTATAGCAACAGAATAATCAGATGAGGTTCCTGTCCTGCAGAATCTCTTCTTGAGAGAAGACCAACACATTCACCTTGGTTGTAGGTGAGAAAGAAAAGGCAACTAAGATATAATTAGTATTTAAGATGCTGGACACTGTTCAGTTCAGTTCCACAAAAATAACATGAGACATCCATTAATTTCTGCCATGATACAGATGATAAAACCATGCGCTTAATGGGTAAAAGTCTATGCCCAAGGTTACCCTGAAGGTAACTAGTGAACTCCTTGATAATACCCCCTCAATTTTGAGTCTTTCTCAAGAAATGAGGAATGTAGAGAGAGAAAGAAGAAATGTCAGAAGAAGGGAGAACTCAGGACAAGAAACTCTGACTCCACCACCTTAATCTAGTTAAATTGCCATCCCCCACTCTGCAGAAAATGACTATATTGGATATTAAGAGACTAGAAATCTAGTCCCAGCTCCACTACAGACTAATTGTGTGGTCTTGGACAATATCAACAATGGATTCAAGCAAGACATTTGAAATTGTGTAACTTAACTGAAATTCACTCATGTGAATCCTCAAGTTGGAGTTTCAAGTGATTTATCTGAAGATAGATGATGATGATAGATAGATGATATAAGATAGACAGATAGATACACAAATATATAACCTTTTATGTAGCATATATTTCTCCTAAACATTAAACTCTTAACCACTGAATGTTGTTTTGTTTTGTTTTTTTGAGTTGGTGTCTCACTCCATCATCCAGGCTGGAGTGCAGTGGTATGCTCACAGCAACACCAGCATTGACCTGGTGGACTCCAGTGATCCTTCTGCCTCAGCCTTCCAGGTAGCTGGAATTACAGGTGTGAACTACCACACCCGGGTAATTTTTTATTTATTGTAGAGATGAGGTCTTGCCAAGTTGCCCAGATGGGTCTTGAACCCGTGGGTTCAGGCAATTCACTCACCTCAGCCTCCCAAAGCACTGGGATTACAGGCTGAGCCACCAATCCTGGCTCCCAACTCATCTTTCAAGATCCAGCTTAAGCATCTTGCTTTCTGTTATTTTCTAAAACTCCCCAAATAGAGTTGCCCACACTTTTCTTTGTGGTACTTCAATACTTTACACATATCTCTTTTGTACACTTATTCCTGTAACAATACTGCTTGCCTATACATCTACTTCTTGTACTAATTTGCACATTCCTTGATGTTATCCATGTGATATTATTGGGTCATTACACAAAATCCCATTGCTCTTTCATTTTGATCCTGGTGGGTAGACTTGACTTGAGTTTTAAGGCA
>NW_007037444.1:3736-4958 GCF_000164805.1 Carlito syrichta
TGTGAAGGGAAGAAAGGCACACCACTAAAAACCTCCTGTCTCAGTTTCAGTTTCCCCAGAAGCAGATCATGAGATAAAGAGGAAAGCACAAGTCATTTATTTGGAAGGTGACCTGAGGAAACACCAATGGAGGAGTGGAACAAAGAATCAGGGAAAGAAGGAGGCTAAAAAGGACAGGTAGTTAAGCAAATTACCATTGTAGGCAACTTGAAGTTGGTTCTATAGGGAACACCAGTAGGCAGAAAAGAATTTATCCACTTCCACCCCACCTAGAGGTCAAATAACCCTTCAGTGCAGGTAGTTATATGCCAGCCCTGATAAGTCATCATATTATGGCTATGAATTGGTTCCTGGGCACTTCTGGCCTGCTACACATATGAGCAGAGAAGACTCAGGTAGCTGGAGAAACCCACATGAAAGAGGTGGTGGTGGTCATGGCGTTGGAAGTGGGACAGGTATGCACTGAATGGAAAGGGCCAAGGTGATATGGGTGGGCCCTTAGGAATGCCTGCTGTTCTGCCATATACAAGACCTCGCTCTCCTTGTCTTACAGCTGAAGAAAAGGACTACAAGGCCTTAGAGGAAGGCAGAACCATAGCACCGAAGGTGCCTAGATTCTAAAATTACCCCTTGGAAGGCTGCTCACTGACTGGGACAATTAGCAAGAAATAATTATGCTAAGCCACAAAAATGTAGGGATTGCTTGTTACAGTGGTTAGCCTCTCCTGAGCAGTGTAGGGACAAAGTGGATATTTAAACAGCCAGTCATATCCACTACTTAAATCCTGGGGTTGGTGGGTAACAGATAATGCCACTGAATTACTACCTTGCTCATAACAATCTGTGAAACACCAGGTAAAAGCCCTTGAAGCTACAAAGGAATGAAAGGCAAGCAGATATGAGTAAGAGTCACTGATTTATAGGAGAGAAAATCCCAAGCTCTGAAACACAAAGGGTTCTTGGACTTTGCACTTTGGCTACATTGTTTCAGCTTTCTCTTTGTGGAGAGAACAGACTAGATTAGATCTTACAGGTGACTTATCCCTTTGGTGCCACAGACTCATCTAAGATTTCAGACTAAAACTCTCCAGGTGACACAGATCAGTCATGAATTTGTACTTGCATTCCAAGCACAATGACAAGGAAAGGACACACTCTCATCTTTGACTCCTGTTCAAAGGGAAAGTCAGCTTTGTGGTTACTGCTCCTGAGGGGCCAATGT
>NW_007037444.1:6111-7459 GCF_000164805.1 Carlito syrichta
GGGAAGTTGATCACCAGAGAAGCCTCTGTAGGGACAGAGGCTGTGCATACAGGAACTGAAGACCTTTCCCAGATACTCAGGATTCCCTCAAGAGTTCACAGAAAAACTCTGGTGACAAACACTTTGGACTGAGTCATGTGGATGTTTGAGCCCAGCTTTGCTGCCTCTATCACCTTAGATTAATTTTAACCTTCCTAAACCTCCAAAATGGTGAAGAAAGATTAATGTCACAAGATATTTTTGAGCATCAGCTGAGATGGGTAAATAAAGTCCTTAGGATAGGACATCTGTAATGAAAGTTATCCTCAATACTTGTAAAGTGTGTAATAATATAGGGCCACTGCAATACAACATAATAAATATAAGAAAATTGTGTACCCCAAAAAAACATAGAGTAAGGAAACAAAATAGTTGCCTAAGGGAGCTTTGCAAATATTTGCTACTTTTGGTATCACTACACAAGTGTCTTGTATGGGTCCTGTTTCACCCTGCTTATGATTTTTTATAAATAATGAGGAAGGGAGCTTCACCCAGCATCATTCTTTGTGCATGAGAGGAGTTAAAATGCACATGAACCACAAAGCAATGGCATTAGCCTTTTAGTCTAACTGTGATAGCAAACTGTGTTGAGGGGAATCTTGGATTTGTTCCCTAAGGAAGCCACACCAGGCAAATTCTCAGTGTGTGGCTATTGCTAAGGCACCATTCAGAGAAAGGAATAAAAACCTCACTGTTGTGGCTTTGAAGGGTAAAGAGCTATGTGATCCTAGGGAAAAATAAGTCTGGGATTTCAAACTACCTGAGCATCCAGATCTGAATCCATCTGGAGAAGCCTAAGTTCTGTTGAAATCTTAACTCTTTGAAAGACACTGCCATTTTAACCAAATTTTGCAACCAAAATTCTCAAAGAATTGAAGAATGAAGAACCAGAACACTTAGAAGAACTCTGTGGGAAAAATTAATTTTGTGCCAACATTGAGTTTACTATGCATATTTTAGAGAGACGTAGACTTTGATAGTACAATGGGTAATTTTATATGTCAGCTTGACTGGGCAAAGGAATGCCCAGAAAGCTGATAAACATTATTTCTGAGTGTGTCTGTGAGGGAGTTTTCAGAAGAGATTCACATTCAAATAAGTAGACTTAGTAAAGAAAATCCTTCCTCACCAGTATGGGGCACACATAGTCCAATCTTTTGAGCGTTCAAACAGAACAAAAAGGCATAGAAAGTATGATATCTCTCTCTCTCTCTCTCTCTCTCTCTCTCTCTCTCTCTCTTTCTCACCTTCAGCTGGCGCAGCTCTCACCTCTTCCTGTCTCTAACATCCGAAGTCATAGTTGTTGGGC
>NW_007037445.1:0-1321 GCF_000164805.1 Carlito syrichta
CAAGGGTAGGCCAGGCATGGAATCTCCCACCTCTCATCCAGCACTTTGGCAGACTGAGGACGGAAGATTGCTGGAGCCCAGGAGTTGAAACATGACTGTGTAACATCAGGCAGCCTCATCTCTATCTCCAAAATGTCATCAATGAGCTGGGCATGGAGACATAGGCTTTTCGTTGCAGCCGCTTGGGAGGATTGCCTGAGCCCCGGAGGTCTACCCTGTGGTCAGGTATGGTTGTACCACTCTAGTACCGTCTGGGCCTCAGAGTGAGGCCCTGACTCAAAGAGAAACGCAACCCACAGATGCGGAAAATATATTTGCGAATGTACATCTGACAAGGGATGATCAGCTCGGAACTACAAGGAACTGCCACTTGCCGACAAGAAAAAAACAAACAGCCTCATTTCACAGTGAGCAAAAGATAGGAAGAGACCCTTCTCAACAGCAGACATACAAGCAGCCACCAAAGACGTTGGAAAAAGCTCAGCCTCATTTGTCATCCGAAAATGCAAGTGAAAACTACCTTGAGGAGTCACCTATTTTCAGTCAGGATGGCTATCATCCATCATTCCCAAAACAACACGTGCTGGCGTGGAAATGACAAAAAGGGAACACTTCTACACTGCTCGTGGGAGTGTAAACTCGGACCAGCTCTGTGGATAACCATTTGGTGATTCCTAACCGATCTAAAAATCGACCCTGCCATCCTCCTACTGGGAACATACCAGGAAGAACGAAATCCCTCTCTCAAAGAGATATTTGCACATGTATGTTTATCGCCACATTGTTCGCAGTAGCAAGGACATGGAGCCAACCATCCTGCCCATCTAAAGAGGACTGGATTCAAAATATGTGGTACGTAGGAACAATGCCATATTATGCAGTCACAACGAGAACAAACTCACGAAGTTCACGGAAACCTGGATGGAGTTAGAGTCTATACTACTGGGTGACCTTTCACGGAAGCAAAAACTGGGTATCACATGTACTCACTCATAAGTGGACCTTGCACAACCATCATAATAACGACAACAAAAAAGATTTTCAGAGTTGGGAGATGCAGGGGAGGGGGAGGGCCAGGACTTGCAGTAGTTGGATTCTGCCCGGGGTGCCGGGACGGTCGGGGACAGGCCTGAACAACAAGGGTTCCTGTAAAATGAATATTCATATATTTCACCTGAATTGTACCCTACCTCTTTCAAATTACAAATTAAGAAGCAAAAGTTTACACCAGAGCCCTGAATCCATAGCCAGTCATTAGAAAGAACTTCTTGTTGCTGTAGCCTTAACCACTTTTTTCCACACCGAAATAAAAACACAGACG
>NW_007037446.1:0-841 GCF_000164805.1 Carlito syrichta
TTACATACAATTATGATAAAAGGAAGGTTAAAAATAATATCCTGATAAAGTTAATAATTACGTTTATCCAAATGCAAGAAATTGTCTTTCTTTATCCAGATACTAAGCACAAAAAGGACTATTTTATTATTATTTTAATATGCTTTCTATATTAAAAAAATTAAGGTTATATGATTGTAAAAGTAGAGATAAAATTAAGGAACATATTCCTCATTATTAGTGAATACAGAAAAGGCCAAAATCAATTGCTAATTTTAACTATAAGCTAAAATGTATTGTTGAATTCAATTTGCTAGCATCTTGCTAAATATTGTTATGCCTGTGTTCATAAGTGATATTGGTCTGTAGTTGTCTTTTTTTTTTCCTTTCTGTGTCTTTGTCTTGTTTTGCTATCAGAGTAATTCTGGCCTCATATAGTGAAATTGAAATTATTCCCTACACTTCCATCTTTTTAAAGCGTTTGAATAAAACTAATATTAGTACTTTAACTGCTTGGCAGAATTCAGTTGTGAAGTCATCAGGTCCTAAGCTTTTCTGTCTTTTTTTTTTTGAGTTGGAGTTTCACTCTTTTGCAGGTTAGTATACAGCTGTGCTGGCAATCCTTCTGCTTTAGATCCTCCTGTTTAATTTTGCATAAAATTATTTGTTGAATAAATGAATGAGTGAACGATCAGTAAAGGGTCTTTTTTGTTGACTTTAAAAATCCAACATGTAGTTAGAAGTTATTGTTTGTCTTTTGAATCTGACAGTAGTTATAGCATTCTTCTGATATAAAAAGAGAAATAGTATAAGTGAAGATAATTAAGATTTCCCCAAATTTACCTGTCAGTTTTTTTTTTTT
>NW_007037447.1:0-769 GCF_000164805.1 Carlito syrichta
AGTGCCACTACATCTGGCTAATTTTTTATTTTTTTGTAAGACAAGGTCTTGCTATGCTGCCTAGGCTGGTCTTGAACTTCTGGGCTCAGACAATCCTCTCACCTTGGCCTACCAAATGTTGGGATTACATACCTAAGCCACTGAGCCCTGCAGAATTTCATTTGTTTTTAACCTTATTTTTGAATACTCTGCCACCTTCACTGTTCACTTGCCTCAGGGAACTTCTTGTTCCTTGAATGAATGCAATTATGTTTTTAATAAATTAAATATGAGGATAGAAACATGTACTTCTGACAATACCTGCAAGATAGCTTACAGAGCAGATAAAAGAAAAAAATTGAACTAGAGAAGACAAAAATGCCATGTATAAATGACTTAACTTTCTTATGTTGTTACTTTTTTAAATATTGTAACACTTTAAAGAGTCTTTTTTATAATACCATATTTGAATAACACTAGAATTTGTAATATAAAAGTAGCTAATGTTGATTTATATAATTACAAAATTAACTATAAAAAATTAGTTATGCTTTAGTTTTATAGATAAATGTTATATTTGGTAGTATTTAATTTATATTTTCCTGTTATTTTAATCACTGGTTCAGCATTCATTTAACAAAGATTCAATGCAGAATTGGCTTTTTTGTTTGTTTGTTTGTTTTTTGAGTTGGAGTCTCACTCTGTCACCCAGACTGGAGTGCAGTGGCCACTCCTGGTCATTGCAGCCTCGATCTGCTGGGCTCCCAGTGATCCTTCTGCCTCATCCTTC
>NW_007037448.1:0-1034 GCF_000164805.1 Carlito syrichta
CCACATTTTAACTGGTTTTGTGAGTACTTTCAGGGTTAAATATCGTATAATGTTGACTCTCTTCTTTGAAAAAGTTAGGCCACCAAGTATATCAGAAGGTGAAGTATAATAATTATTAAATTGTTCTGATTACCTGCTGAGAGATTAAGGAATGGACAAACTATGGAGATAATAGTAAATTTTGTAAAATGCTGAGCATTTATGATCTTAAGTGATAAATAGCTAATTTGTCACTTGGTATAGTTGGTCAGTTTACATAGCATCTTGACTTGCTATAGTAGGAAATTTAATTTAATATTTTTAGAGATGAAAAATATCTCACATGTTACTATTTGTATTTAGAGATAATTTTTAGATTATTCAGAGAAAGCTTTGGATGTCAAATGACTATGATCAGTGGGGACTCTTGCTTTACACTGTATTTCTATTTGATTTTTGAGATATATATGTTTATATAAAGTCACTTCAGAAAAATTATTTGGAGAAAGTTATTTTTCAAACTTATCTAATTAGTTTCAAAGGAAATGTTAGCAGATGTTTGTTTTTTAAGTAGAGGGATTATTTCTCAATTTTAAAAAATTTCCTTTTCTGTACTTTTTGTCTCCATTTGGTTGTCTGATAAGTATCTTTTTTTTTAAAAAAGATCCAAACTTATTACTATTTTCCCAGTGTTCAACCTCACTTAATAGTTCAAGTCAGGGAGGCCTCATTAACGCCTCTCTTTCCTGTATTCCCTGCACTCAATCTACCAGCACAAGCTTTACTTTTAAAATATAACCAAAACTAGCTGGGCATGGGGCTTATGCCTGTAATTCCAGAATTTTGGGAGGCAGAAGTGAGAGGATTGCCTCAGCCCAGGGATTCGTGACCAGCCTGGTCATCTTGGTGAGACCTTGTCTCTACAATAAGTCAAAAGAATTAGCTGAGTGTGGTGGTCTGTGCCTGTATTTTCAGCTACTTGAAAGCTGGGGCAGAAAGATCACCTGAGTCCAGCAGGTCAAGGCTGTGGTGGCTGTGAGTGTGCCACTGCACTC
>NW_007037449.1:0-1101 GCF_000164805.1 Carlito syrichta
AATGTCTGACTTTTGACAATAGGGAATTAATTCTAAGATAGTGGTTCTCCTTCCCTAAAAATCTTTTTATTATAAAGTCTTTGGTTATTTGGGCTCTTTTTTGCTTTAATGTAAATTTCAGAATTGTTTTTTCTAATTCTGTAAAAAGTGGAACTCGTGGGTTGATAGAAATTGCATTGAACCTTCAGATCGCTTTAGGCAGTACAAACATTTCAGTGATGTCGATTCCTTCGATTCATGAAGTTGGGAGGTCTTCAATTTGTCTGTATCTCTTTCATTTTTTTCAACAATATTTTGTATTTCTCTCTGTAGACATGCATCATCTCCTTATATAAAATTATTTCAAGTTGTGTGTGTGTGTCTTTGTTGTAAAAGGGATTGTGTTCTTTTTTTGATTCAGTTGGAGTATCACTCAGTCGCCCAGACTGGAGTGCAGAGGCACGCTCCCCGCCACCGCAACCTCGACCTGCTGGGCTCTGGCGAGCCTTCGGCCTCAGCCTTCCAAGTAGCTGGAACTACGAGCACGCACTACCACGCCCGGCTAAGTCTTTGATTTATTGTAGAGATGAGATCTCCGCAAGTTGCCCAGGCAGGTCTCGAACCCGCGGGCTCGGGTAATCCACTCACCTACACCTCCCAAAGCGTGGGATTACAGGCTGAACCACCGAGCCCAGCTGGGATTGTGTTCTCGATTTGGATCCGAGCTCGAACGCTGTTGGCATATAGACATGCTATTAATTTTTGAACATCGATTTTGTATCCTGGGAGTTCACCGAGGTCTCATATTAAGTCTAGGAGTAATTTAGGGATGTCCTTACGGTTCTCTAAATATAGAAACAACCGTATCTCTGTGAAGAGACATAATTTGACTTTCTTTTTTTTTTTTTTACCTGGATACATCTTATCTATCTCTATTGCCTGATTACTCTGACCAGGACTTCCAGAACGATGCTAAATAGAAGGGGTGAGAGTGTACCTCCTTGTCTAATTCTAGTTTTAGAAAATACGCTTTCCTAGATATACACCCGGTAATACAAAGACCAGAGAGCCTAGAAATAAAGCTGCTCACCTACACCAATACCCATCGATCTTGGTAAAGGG
>NW_007037450.1:0-809 GCF_000164805.1 Carlito syrichta
GATTCCAGGCATAGGCCACCACACCAGCCCTTCAGGTTCATTTTTGATGAAGTTTCGTGGCCAGCCTCAGGACTCAGCCTCTTCATCCCAGCCCTTTGGGAGGCAGATTCCAGCATCCAGCCCAAGCGCACTGGCCGAGACCCACCCGGGAACTTCAGTGAGACCTCGTCTCTACCATCCATCCCAAATGAGCTGTGTGTGGTGGTGCCTGCCTCTTGTTCTGGTTCCTGTGAAGGTTGTGGGAAGGTTAGCTGGAGTCCGATGGGCCAAGGCTGTGGTGGCTGGGACTGAGACACTGCCCTCCAGCCTAGGCAATGGAGTGAGACTCTGACTCAAAGAAAAAAATGTAAAAAGGCAAAAGAGAAGAGCATCCATCTGTGTATGGAGTTGGGATCATCGTGAACAGAGAGAGATCATTTTGGAAGGAGGCCCCAGCCTTGGACCTAGAGTTCCTGAAAGATGGTGGATCAGCAGTCAACCTGGCTGTGCCTTAGGGAGGCTGAGGCAGGGGACCGCTGGTGCCCGAGATTTTAAGTCCAGCCTGGGCTATGAAGCAAGAACTCATTGCTCCCCAGAATGCTAACACTCCAGTCATGCGTGGTGGTGCCTGCGGTCCCAGGTACACGGGATGAGGTGGCATCCATTCTGGGGTTGGCCTTTGCATCACCTCTGCTGACATCATGTGCAAGTCCTGACTGGGCACTGTGGCTAATGGCTGTTAGCCCCATGCAGTGGGAGGACAAGATGGGAGACTCCCTGATCCCTGGGGTTGTAGACTAGCACAGGTGAGTGGCCAGACCTCGTCTCAG
>NW_007037451.1:0-791 GCF_000164805.1 Carlito syrichta
CCAGTTTGATTGGGTCTATGCATTAGAATGTAAACCCACTTATTAGACAAATTAAGAAAATATCTCTAAACAGTATTAGTCTTAAAATTAACATATGTTGGGAGGTGTTATGTATTTAAAGAAAATCTGGGCCAGGCGTGGTGGCTCATGCCTCTAATCCCAGCACTTTGGGAGGCCCAGATGGGAGGATTGCTAGAGCCCAGAAGTTCGAGACCAGCCCAGACAACATAGTGAGATCTTGTCTCTACAAAACATCAAAAAAGATTAACCAGATGTGGTGGTGCACACCTGTAGTTCCAGCTATTCAGGACGCTGAGGCAGAAGGACAGCCTTAACCTGGAGGTTACAAATGAGTCATGATCATGCTATTGCACTCCAACCTGGGTGACAGAGTGAGACCTTTATGAGAAAGGAGGGAGGGAGAGGTGAGGGAGGAAAGGAAGGCAGGAATAAAGAAAAAGAAAATCGGAGCTAAAAGAATGTGTCACTGTGCGTTTTCAGAAACAAAAGTGATCATTAATAAAAGTAAATAAAGGTCAATTTGCATTATACGTTCATAAGCAACACAAAATGTCAACAAACATTACTAACAGAAAAACAGATTAAGAAAGTGGTTTCTGTAAACAAAGCAACACAAAATAACATTGTTACAAACAGACAACTAACACCTGACTGAACACACCCAAACGCCAGTGTTAATGGTGTTTATTATCTCATTGGGTTGTCATGAACCTATGATGGAGAAAACCTTCATTATCTATCTTTTAGAGATAAAGTAACTGAGGTTCAGA
>NW_007037452.1:0-2969 GCF_000164805.1 Carlito syrichta
CCTTTCACAGAGTAGGACCAGTCATTGGTACACCCAACACAGAGAAGGACTAGTATTTCTGCACCCATAACAGAAGAGGGCTAGTCACTCGATCACAATTTATGAAGTAGGAACACTCACTGGGACAACTTTAACAAAGGTGGGCTAGTCACTATGGCGACCATTATGCTGGAAGACCCGCCACTGGGGCATCAATCACAGAGGAGACCCAATCACTAGAGCAAGCATAATGGAGGGAGTCACTTGAATGTTCATTATGAAGGAGTCTTAGTCACTGGAGCAGCTAACACAAAAGAGGGTTTTTCACTGTTGCACTCATAACAGAGGATGACCAGTCACTGGAACACTCATGACTGAAAAACTAGTCACTGGTCAACCCATTATGGAGGAGGTCCATTCACTGGGGCAGTTGTCATAGACTACAGATAGTCACTGGGACACCCATCACAGAGAAGAGCCATTCCCTGGGACAGCTAGAACATTTGATGACCAGTCACTAGAGCAAACATTATGGATGAGGTATATTCACTGGGACACTCCACAGAGAGGAGTCACCATCACTAAGTCACCCATAATGGAGGAGAGACTGTCACAGTGTCATTTATCACAAAAGCCAGCCACTAAAACACCCATAGCAGAGAGGGCCTAGTCACTGGGGCACACATTATAAAAAGGGTTAGTCATGGGGGTAATTATCACAAAAGAGGTAGTCACACAGTCACTCATCATAGTAGGGACCCAGTCACTGACACACCCATTGAGGAGGAAGTCTAGACATTGGGCCACTGATCACAGGGAAGTCTAATCACTGGCACACTCATAATAGTCGAGTGTCATTCTCTGGGTCCCCCATTGTGGAGGAGGGCCAGTCACTGTTGCATTCATCAATCTGGAGGACTAGACACCACTGCACTTATAACAGAGGACAACTAATCATCAGGGTATTTATTATGATGAAGGAGTAGTCATTGGAGCAGGCATCACAGAGGAGGGACAATTATTGGGGTAACCATCAAAGAGGAGGTCTAGTCACTGAGGAAATCATCGCAGAGGAAAGTCAGTCATTGGGGCAGTCATTATGAAGGAAGGTCAGACACTGGGACAGCTATCACCCAGGATAGTCAGTCAATGGGGGCACCCATAACAGAAGAGGTCTAATCAGTAGACAATCCAGTCTCTGAGACACAAATCAGAGAGGAAGGTTTATCATTTGCCCCTCACAAAATAAGGAGAACCAGTCACTGGGACACCCATAAGGGAGGTGAGCCAGTCACTGGGACCCTCACCGCAGAGAAGAGACACTCCTTCTGACACCCATCACAGAGTAGATCCAGTAACTAGGGCACATATCACAAAGAACAGCATGTCACTGAGACACTGAGCTCTTATCACAGAGGAGGGTTAATCACTGAAGTACCCATCACAGAGGAGTCCCAGTCATTGGACACACATTACAAGAAGGGCCAGTACACTGGCGCACTGATCACAGAAAAGGGCCATTCACGGAAGCACTTATCAGAGAGGAGGTACAGTCACTGGGACACGCTTCACAGAGGAGGGCTAGTCACTGAGGCATCCATCTCAGCAGGGCATTTCTGTACCCATCATGGAGAAGAACTGGGCTACCAATGACTAAGGACAACCAGTCACTGAGGCACCCATCAGAGAGAAGGGACAGTCGCTGGAGCAGCCATCACATAGGCCAGTCAATGAGTCACTGATCACTATGGATGGCCAGTCACTGTGACACAAATAACAAATGAGGCCCAGTCTTTGGATAACTCATTATAGAGGATATCTTTAAACTAGAGCAACAATCACAAAGGAGGTCTACTCACTTACGCAACCATCATAGATAAAGACCCAGCAACTAGAGTACCCATCAGAGAGGAGGCCCAATAACAAGGGTAACCATTATTGGGTAGGCCCTGCCACTGGGTCACCCACTAAAGAGGACAGTCTGTCACTGGAGTACCCTTAACAGAAGAAAGCCACTCACAGAAATTCTGACCATGTAGTAGGGTCAGAGAGGCACTTATTACAGAGGAGGGTAATTTTCTGGGGCATACATTACAGAGGAGACCCATTCACTAGGACACCAATTACAGATGTGGACTAATCACAGGAACACCTATTATGTAGGAGACTCATTTTCAAAAAGGATGGCTTGTCACTGGGGAACCCATTATCGAGGAAGCCTCGTCACTGGGGCACCAATCACAAAGGTGGCTCTGTTACTGTAGTACCTATTAGAAAGGAGGCTCAATCATTGCGACACGCAGAAGATGAACAGTCACTGGTAAACCCTTTATGGCAGAGGACCATTTACTGGGACAACCATTACAAAAGACTTGTAACTGGGGATCCCATTATGGAGGATGATCAGTTACTGGGACACCCATTGAAGAAAACTAGTTAATATAGCACCCATTAACCAGGGTTCTGTGGCTCAGCCTGTAATTCCACACTTTGGGAGGCTGAGGTGAGTGGATTGCCTGAGTCCCCGGGTTCGAGACTTGCCTGGGCAACTTGATGAGACCTCATCTCTACAATAAAAATCAGTCAGGTGTGGTAGCGCGCACCTGTAATTCTGGCTACTCGGAAGACTGATATATATATATATATCAGTCACTGATATATATATATATATATATCAGATATATATAGATCTCTCTCTCTCTCTCTCTCTCTCTATATATATATATATATATATATATAGAGAGAGAGAGAGAGAGAGAGAGCACACCCATTATGGAGGAGGGCCAGTCACCGTGGCACCAGTCACTGAGAATACCCAGTCGTCACTGGAGCACCCATAATATAGGAGGGCTAGTCACTGGAGCATCCAATATGTACGAGACCCAATAACTGAGACAGCAAACACAGAAGAAAATTAATCACTGGGGCACTCATTATAGAAAAGGAGTAATCACTGTGACTTCTATTACAGAGTAAAGTCAATCACTGGG
>NW_007037452.1:2989-7598 GCF_000164805.1 Carlito syrichta
TACAGATGTGAACTAATCACAGGAACACCTATTATGTAGGAGACTCATTTTCAAAAAGGATGGCTTGTCACTGGGGAACCCATTATCGAGGAAGTCTCGTCACTGGGGCACCAATCACAAAGGAGGCTCTGTTTCTGTAGTACCTATTAGAAAGGAGGCTCAATCATTGCGACACGCAGAAGATGAACAGTCACTGGTAAACCCTTTATGGCAGAGGGCCATTCACTGGGACAACCATTACAAAAGACTTGTAACTGGGGATCCCATTATGGAGGATGATCAGTTACTGGGACACCCATTGCTAAGAACTAGTTAATATAGCACCCATTAACCAGGGTTCTGTGGCTCAGCTTGTAATTCCACACTTTGGGAGGCTGAGGTGAGTGGATTTCCTGAGTCCCCGGGTTCCAGACTTGCCTGGGCAACTTGATGAGACCTCATCTCTACAATAAATCAAAAATCAGCCAGGTGTGGTAGCACGCACCTGTAATTCTGGCTACTCGGAAGGCTGAGGTGGAAGGATAACCAGAGCCCAGCGGTTGAGCTGCCACTGCACTCTAGTCTGGGCGACAGAGTGAGACTCCAACTCAAATATATATATATATATATATCTCCAACTCAAATATATATATATATATAGAGAGAGAGAGAGAAAGAGAGAGAGAGAGCATCCATTATGGAGGAGGGCCAGTCACCGTGGCACCAGTCACTGAGAATACCCAGTCACTGGAGCACCCATAATATAGGAGGGCTAGTCACTGGAGCATCCAATATGTAAGAGACCCAGTAACTGAGACAGCAAACACAGAAGAAAAGTAATCACTGAGGCACTCATTATAGAAAAGGAGCAATCACTGTGACTTCTATTACAGAGTAAAGTCAATCACTGGGACACCTATCACAGAGGAGGGATAGTCACTAGGACACCAATTATGAAAGAGGCCCAGTTTCTTGAAAACCCATTACAGAGGAGGGTTAGTCACTGTGGCACTAAATTTGGAGGATGATCAGTTGCTGAGGCAACAATTACATAGGATGCCCAATCAAAAACAGCACGAATTATGGAAGAGGCTCAGTCATTGGGACACTCAGCACAGAAGAGGGCCAGTCACTGGTGCACTATTACAGAAGAGGCCCAGAAACAAACACCCAGACAGAAGGACTAGTTAGTAAGGCACACATTTGGAAAAGACCCACCCCAGCAAAGGGACAATCACTGGAGCACCTATCACAGACAATGTTCACTCTTAGGGTTCCCAGTCAAAGAGGAGGCCCAGTCACAGGTACACCCATTATCAAGAAGGTCCAGTTACTATGACACCAATCACAGAGGAGTTCTTGTCACAGGGGCACACGCCATATGTGAAGGTAATTCACTGGGGTCACCAATCACAGTAGAGGCTCAGTCCCTAGGGCACACATAATTCAGGAGGCTCCTTCCCTGGGACACCCATTCACAAAGGAGGGCCAGGTACTGGGGTGCACATTATGAAGGAGGTCCAGTAAGTGGGACACCCATTAAAGAGAAGGAATAATCAATGGGACACCCTTGTGCAGTAGGCCTAGTCATTGAGGCAAACATCAGAGAGCAGAGTCATTCACTGGTGCACACATAATGGAGGAGCGACAACAAATGCATCACCTATTTAGGAGGATGGTAGGTCAGTTGGGCACCAATCACAGAGGAGTGCCAGTTACTAGGTCACACACCCAAGAAGAGAACTAGTCAGAGTAGCACTCATCACAGAAGAGTGCCATTCACTAGGGCTCCTACCAAAGAGGTAAGTTTCTGAGGCACACTCTATAGCTGAGCTCAGTCACTAGGACACCCATCCAGATGTGGGATAGTCACTGGGACACACAATATGAGGAGGGCAGTTACCAAAATTCCCATCACAAAAAGGACTAGTTATTGGGGCATGAATTATTAAGGATGACCAGGAAGTGAAACGCCAGTTATTTAAGAGGCTCTGTAAAGGGAGCATGTTTATAGAGGAGCCCCAGTCATTAGTACATCCATCACAGAGGAGGGTCAGTCACTGTTGCACCTCTTAAGGAGGAGAGCAAGTCATTGAGACACCATCACAAATAATGGTTTGTCGCTGGGGAATCTACTATGGAGAAGAGCAAGTAGAACTTATCAGAGAATATTGACTGTCAATATGGCAGCAGACATAAAGGATGGACAGACACTGAGGCACCCATCAAATAATAGGGCCAGTTATTAGGGGACAAATTACAAAGTGGGGCCAGTCACTGGGCATCCAACATAGAGGAGGGAAGTCACTGGGGCAACAATCATAGAGGGCCAGTGATGGAGGCACTTCTCATAGAGGAATGCTAGTCAGAGTGACACAAGACACAGTGGGCGGATAGTCACTGTGGTATCCATATTACTGGAGGGGCTGTCAATAGACCACCAATCTATAGGAAGGCCAGTCACTGGGGCACTTATCAGAGATGAGAGCCAGTCACTGGATAAACCATGATAGAAGAGGGCTTGTCTGTTGGGCACCCATTAGGGAGGTGGGATTGTCAGTGGGGCACTGATCGCAAATGAGGGTTGGCAACCGGGGGACTGATTCAAAGGAAGGGCCAGTCACTAGAGCATGCATCTCTGAGGAGTGACAGTCATGGGGCACCCATTGTAGAGGAGGGCCAGTCGCTGAGGCACCCAATAGAGAATATGACTAGTTATTGTGTTACTCATCAAAGATGTGAACCAGTCTCTGGGAGAAACATCACGGAGGAAAGCAAGTCATTGGGGCACCCATAATAGAGGCGAGCCAGTCACTGATGTGCCAAACTCAGAGGATGGCCAGTCACTGTGGCATCCATCCCAGAGGAAGGCCATTCACTGTGGCACTCAACTCAGAGGAGGGCCATTTACTGAGGCAGTCAAGAAGAACTGAGCTCAGCACGGGGACATACTAGTAGGAGGGCCAGTCACTGGGACACTCATCATAGAGGAGGCCCAGTCACTGATTTACACATCAAATATGAGGGACTGTCACTCTGGCAAGCATCACACAGGAAGCACAATCCCTGAGGCATTCATCCCAGAGAAGGGTTACTCACTGAGGCACCTATACCAGCAGAATTCCCCTCACTGGGGCACCCATTAGGATGAGGGTAAGTCACTGGGAAACTAATCACAGAGGAGGGCCAGTCACTGGGACACCCATCACAGAGGATAAGTCACTGTAACATACATCACAGAGATCTCCCATGATAGAATCTACCATTGATTGCTAATCACTAGTGGAATCATTATGGAGAAAATCCAATCACTCTGGCACTGATAACAAAGTACAGCCAGTCCCTGGGGCTTTGATCAAAGAGGAAAAAAATGCTGGAAGTTACCAGTCACAGAGGGTAGTCACTGGGGCACCCATAATAGAGGAGTGCTGGTCGCTGAGGCAATCATCACACAGGAGGACTAGTCACTGTGTCATTGTTACAGAGGAGAGTCAGTCACTGAGGCAGCCATGCCAGAGGAGGAAGAGTCACACAGACATCCATCACAGAGACAAGTCAGTCACTGAGACACCCTCCCAGAAAAGAGCCAGTCACTGTGCACCCATTTTGAACAGGGTAAATCACTGGGGCACTTTTCACAAAACAGGTCCAGGCACAGAGACATCCAGCAGAGAGGGGGTACAGAAACTAGGGCACCTATCCATTATGAAGTGTCAATCAAGGTGCATCGATCACAGCGGAGGGCACCCATCACAGAGGAGTCTGAGTCATAGGGAAACCCATAACAGTTGAGGTCCAGTTACATTGTTACCTATCAGTGAGGAGAGCCAGTCACTGGGAAAGCCATCTCAGAGAAGGCCTAGTCAATGGGGCACCCATCACCAGAGGAGAGCTAGTCATCAGAGCATCCATCACAGAATAGCACAGTAACAGGAATCTCATCACAATAGAGGGCCAGTCACTGGGACACTCATTATGGAGGAGGACTAGTCACTGGGGCAACCATGACAGAGTTGGGTTAATTACTGGGTCACCAATCATACAGAAGGGCCAGTCACTGAGGCACCCATCATAGAAGAGAGTCAGTCATATTGGCAACGATCGTATTGGAGAAAAAACTGCTGGTTCTCTCATCAAATAGAAGGGTGAGTCACTCGGGAAGTCATCGCAGATGGTGCCAAGTCACTGAGGCACCCATAATAGGAAAAGGAAGTTACTGACCAGTCATCACAGAGGAGTACCAGTCATTGAGGCACCCATAACAGTGGTGGCCCATTTACTGGAACACCCATCACAGGTGATCCAGTCACTGACGCACCCATTCCAGAGAAGGCCCATTCACTGGGTCACTTATAACACATTGTCAATCACATGACCACACATCATACAGAAGGACAAGAGACCACGGTAACCATCATAGAAGAGGATCAGTCACTGTGCACACATATCAGAGGAGGACCAGTCACTTGGGCCTCCATTGTGTAGGAGGGCATGTCATTGGGTCAAGATACACAGAGGTGTGTTTGTCATTGTGGCAACCATTGTGGTGAAGTTCAAGTCACTGTTGAAACTTTTATGGAGGAGGCCCAGTCACTGGGGCACAAATTGCAAAGGAAGGCCTGTATCTGGG
>NW_007037452.1:7618-9082 GCF_000164805.1 Carlito syrichta
CTGGGACACTCATTATGGAGGAGGGCTAGTCACTGGGGCAACCATGACAGAGTTGGGTTAGTTACTTGGTCACCAATCATACAGGAGGGCCAGTCACTGAGGCACCCATCATAGAAGAGAGTCAGTCATATTGGCAACGATCACATTGGAGGCAAAATTGCTGGTCCTCTCATCAAATAGAAGGGTGAGTCACTCGGGAAGTCATCACAGATGGTGCCAAGTCACTGAGACACCCATAATAGGAAAAGGAAGTTACTGACCAGTCATCACAGAGGAGTACCAGTCATTGAGGCACCCATAGCAGTGGTGGCCCATTTACTGAAACACCCATCACAGGTGATCCAGTCACTGATGCACCCATTCCAGAGAAGGCCCATTCACTGGGTCACTTATAACACATGTGAGACAATCACACGACCAAACATCATAGAGAAGGACAAGCGACCACGGTAACCATCATAGAAGAGGGTCAGTCACTGTGCACACATATCAGAGGAGGACCAGTCACTTGGGACTCCATTGTGTAGGAGGGCATGTCATTGGGTCAAGATACACAGAGGTACACAGAGTACACAGACTGTACTCTGTGATGGGTGACCTAATAAATGACTCTTCTTTGTGATGGTTGCAAGGATGACTGGCCCACTTTTGTGATAACTATACAAGTGACTGGCCAACCTCTGTGATGGATGATTTAGTGACTACACCTGTTCTATGGTGGTTGTCCTAGTTGACGGGACCTCCTTTGTGATGAGTGACCCAATAATGACCCTTTTCCATGATTGATATCACAGTGGCTGGCCCTCCTTTGTGATGGGTTCCAAAGTGACTAGACTTCCTCTGTGATGGTTGCTTCAGAGATTGACCATCCTCCATAATTGTTGCTCCAGTGTCTAGCCCTCACCTCTGATGGGTTCCTTAGTGTCCAGTCTACCTCAGTGATGAATGCCTTTATGACTGGCCTCTTCTGTGATGGGTGCCACTTTGACCCTACTCTGTGATGGGTGCCCCAATGACGGCTTTACTCTTGATGAATGCCTAAATAATTTCCCTTCCTGAGCCAAGGGGGCCTCAGGGACTGGCTGCCATCTGCAATGGTTGTCGCAGTGACTGACCTTCCTCCAAATGGGTGTTCCAGTAATACACCTTCCCCTGTTATGGGTATTTCAGTGACTGCTCCTCCTCTGTGATTAGTGTCACAGCGTATGACTGTCGTCCATAATGGATACCCCAGGACAATTCTTCCTCTCTGATCAGTGTCACAGTGCCTTCTCTCATGCATAATGGATGCCACAGGGAATAAACCTCTTCCATTATTGGTGCTCCAGTGCCTGACACTCCTCAATATATGTTACCCAGTGACTACAGCTCCTCTGTGATGGGTGTCCCACTTAATGACCTCCTCCATAATAGGAACCTCCTTTGTGATGGATATCTTAGTGAATGTCTTTCCTCCATGATGGA
>NW_007037453.1:0-1015 GCF_000164805.1 Carlito syrichta
TAGGCTGTCTCCCTGCTCTCTTGATGGTTTCTTTGGCTTTGCAGAAGCTTGTCAGTTTAATAAGGTCCCATTTGTCTATCTTCTCTCTTAAGTCCTGTGGGTTTCGGGTTTTGTACAGGAATTGGATGCCAGTTCCGATTTCCATGAGAGTATTTCCTTCCTTTTCTAAGGTTCTTATGGTTTGAGGTTTTACATTTAGGTCTCTGATCCATTTGGAGTTAACCTTTGTGCATGGGGATAGATAGGGGTCCTGTTTCAATCTTCTGCATGTGGTCAGCCAATTTTCCCAGCACCATTTACTGAATAGGTTCTCCTCTCCCCGTTGGTAGGTGGTGGGGGCTTTGTCGAAGATGAGTTGGTTGAGAAATTGAGGGTTTGCTTCTGGAATCTCAATTCTGTTCCATTGATCTATATGCCTGTTCCTGTACCAATACCAAGCTGTTTTGATGATTGTAGCTTTATAGTAAAGTTTGAAATCTGGTATTGTGATACCACCTGCTTTGTTTTTTTTTGCTGAGGATTGTTCTGGCTATTCTTGGATGTTTGTGTTTCCATATGAATTCCTGTGTTGTTTTTTCTAGGTCTGAGTCAGATGTGACTTCATCTTTTGTGTTTCTGATTATGCTTATTTGATTTTTTTCTCGTTTTTTCTTGGTCAGTCTAGCTAGGGGACCATCAATCTTGTTTACCCTTTCGAAGAACCAGCTTTTTGTTTCATTGATTTTTTGTATTATCTTTTTGTCTTCTATGTCCTGGATTTGGGCTTTTATTTTGGTGATCTGAATTCTTCTGCTGAAATTAGGGTTTTTGTGGTCTTGCTTTTCCAGCTTCTTTAGGTTGCTTGTTAGGTTGTCAATTTCTGTTCCTTCCATTTTCCTCATGTGTGTTTGTAGGGATATAAATTCCCCTCTTATTACAGCTTTTAAGGCATCCCAGAGATTTTGGTAAGATGTTTCTTTATTTTCATTTGTTTCCAGGTATCTTTTGATCTCTATTTTGATGTCATCATTGACCC
>NW_007037454.1:0-766 GCF_000164805.1 Carlito syrichta
AGGGAGACGGATATTCAAAACAAGCACCACCAAGGCAGTCAGCTCTTTTCCGTCAATGCGTTTGGCAGAGCAATTGTGTATCCTCCCACACAGAAATTTGAAAGGGAGAAACATTTCAGATTGCACCCAGGGAATTGACCAAGTAATGCCTTCTTGCTCCACTGTGGGGTTCCCATCCCCCCTGGGTGGCAGCGTAGAGCTGCACATGGGCAAAGCGTGTCCCATGAGAGAACTCTTAGTTCAAACAGAGGCGCTCTGCACAGCCGAAGTCCAAATGAGAAGAAAACCGCGAGACTCAGACTCATGTGTTGCAGCATGCACCAAGTGAGAATAACATAGATAGCCCCTAAAGAGGGCTGCACATTGTGAAAAGCTCCTTCCCCGGGAAGATGCACATGCACAACAAGCCTCACAGAGGCCGTCTACGCTTATTCAGCAAGGCCAACGCGAGAGTGACTGCATTTCCTAGCCTAGAGAAACGCCAAGGGGTAAAACGTTTCAGGGCTCAAACAGAAGGCAAGCACTGCTTTTCTACAAGTGAGTGTGTAGCACTCATTTCACTCAGTCTGACACCATTGACATGCTCATTCCTACATGTGAAGTATCGACATAACATGCTCGGCTATGCTCATTCAAGCCGTACCTTGAGAATCGTGTATTACACCGTACAGCACACAAGAATCAAACTACTGGAAAATACATCACAATGCAGTCAACATTTGACACAGCATTTCCCAAGCTGATGCACACTCACAGCCAGCAAGCC
>NW_007037455.1:0-1115 GCF_000164805.1 Carlito syrichta
ATGTTGGCATTTTTAAATGTTTATGACTACACAGACTTTGTCTAATTGTAAAGGGTTTGGGTTTGTTTAATATCTCAAATTTTGATGTTGGACATTAACAAATTCTGAACATTTACTTCATAGAAAATTTCTGCATTTAACATAGTGAATAAAAACATTCTCCAAAGAGAGATTAATGCTTTTCATTGATAAGCTGTGATTTAAGTTAACCCACCCATTGTTTATTTTGAAGGTCACAAAGACCTCAACAACAAGCAACAGTTAAGACAGAAATATTTATTTCTCTTCTATTAACAACTGTCTGGATGCTACTTTATCTATTTTCCCTTTATTAATTAATGCTCTTGACTGTATAGCTTCCTCACACTTTATAGCACTTATTAATTTTGAGGATATATTTAGATCCCTTTTATTTATTGTTCACAATATAACACAGATAGAAGGGATAACACTCCATGGAAGTTAGGTGACTTGCATAGATCTATAGAAAGTCACTTTGCTAATTTTCCTTGAATGACTGGGAAATTCCCAATTCGTATATGATACTAACGCCACTCTCCTTTATATTTTTCAAAAATATATAACCACTCAACCATTCAAGAGTGATTCACAACTGATGTCCACCAAAGATGGAGAAAATTTTGATTTTTTTTTTTTCCTGAGTTGGAATCTCACCCTGTCGCCCAGACTGGAGTGCAGTGGCTGCTCCCGGCCACCGCAGCCTCGACCTGCTGGGCTTCGGCAATTCTTCCACCTTAGCCTTCCAAGTAGCCGGAATTACAGGCATGCACTACCACACCCGGCAGATTTTTTGATTTATTGTAGAGATGAGGTCTTGCTGCCCAGGCAGGTCTCGAACCCGCCGCTCAGGCAATGCACTTACCTCAGCCTACCAAAGGCACTGGATTACAGGCTGAGCCACTGAGCCCGGCAATTTTGATACGTTTTAAAGGTTGCTAGCCAATGAAAGGTCAATTTCTAGTTCTTTCAGAAATCTCCAGACCATTTTCCAGAGAAGTTGTACAAGTTTGCATTCCCACCAGCAATGTAGAAGCGTTCTTTTTTCTCCACATCCTTGCCAGCATCTGTTGTAGTTTATCAATGATGGCCATTTT
>NW_007037456.1:0-779 GCF_000164805.1 Carlito syrichta
CGCTGACTTAACTACCTGAATTAAATAGTTAGCTAACTATTTAACTAGCTAAATAAGTAACTGACTTATCTAATTACCTAAGTAGTTAGGTAGCAGACTTAAACAGCTTACTTAAATATTTAGCTAACTAATGAGCTAGTTGACTTAGCTAACTGACTTAGCTAGCTAGCTGGTTAGCTTGCTTACTTAGCTAACTGATTTTACTAGTTGGCTAATGAGATAGTTAGCTGATTTAATGAGTCAGGTAACCAGTCAGCTAAATGTTTTAACTAGTTGGTAAATGAGTTATCTAGCTGACTTAAATAGATAGATAATGAGTTAGCTAGGCTACTTAAAATTTTGGCTGACTAGTCGCCTGACTAGTTACCTGGTTTAACACATTAGCTGACTACTTGGCCAACTTATTACCTGGCTTAAAAAGGTGACCCACTAGTTGGCCGACTATTTAGCTGGGTCAACGAGTTGACTGATGAGGTGGACCACTATTTAGCATGATTAACTAGTTGGTTGGCTGGTTTACTGACGTAACTAGTCAGCCAACAATTTGGCTGACAAGTTACGCTGTCCTATTTGGCCATTTAGTTAGCAGAGCTAACTTCTCAGCTGTCGTGTTGGCCTAATAGTTGGCCGATTGATTAGGTGAAAAATATCTAGTTGGCCGGCTCTCGGTCGACCGCTTAACAGATTTAACTAGTCTTCCGGCAAGTTAGCCGACTGGTCAGCTGAATTAACTAGTCTGCTTGCGAGTGACTGATTGTGCAGCTGACTTAACTATTTGG
>NW_007037457.1:0-770 GCF_000164805.1 Carlito syrichta
CATGGAACATATTCTAAGATCGACCACATAATTGGAAACAAATCAAGCATAAGCAAATTTAAGAGGACTGAAATTCTACCATGCACCTTCTCAGACCACAGTGGAATAAAAATAAACATTGACACCAACAAAATCCTCCCAAAACCCACAAAGACATGGACACTAAACAGCATGATGCTAAACAACTCCTGGGTCAATGATGAAATCAAAACAGAGATCAAAAGATACCTGGAAACAAATGAAAATGAATAAACATATTACCAAAATCTCTGGGATGCCTTAAAAGTTGTAATAAGAGGGGAATTTATATCCCTACAAAAACACATGAGGAAAATGAAAGGAACAGAAATTGACAACCTAACAAGTCACCTAAAGAAGCTGGAAAAGCAAGACCACAAAAACCCTAATTTCAGCAAAAGAATCCAGATCACCAAAATAAAAGCCCAAATCCAGAACCTAGAAGACAAACAAATAATAGAAAAAAATCAATGAAACAAAAAGCTGGTTCATCGAAAGAATAAACAAGATCGATGGTCCCCTAGCTAGACTGACCAAGAAAAAACGAGAAAAAAACCAAATAAGCACAATGAGAAACACAAAAGCTGAAGTCTCATCTGACCCTGAAGAAATACAAAAGATCATTAGAGACTACTATGTAAACATGTATGGAAACAAACTTGAAAACCTTAAAGAAATGGAGGACTTTCTCACATCACACAACCTATCTAAGTTGGAAGAAGAGAAATTGAGATCCTAAATAAACCAATAAC
>NW_007037458.1:0-703 GCF_000164805.1 Carlito syrichta
CTTTTTTGGTGGCTACTGTGAATGGGATTGTGCTTTTTATTTGGTTCTCTGCCTGCTTGTTGTTGGTGTAGAGGAATACAATTGTCTTTTGCACATTTATTTTGTACCCTGAGACCTTCCTTTATAGGTGTAAGCAGGTTTTTGACAGATTCTCTTGGATTTTCAAGGTATAGGATCAGCAAAGAGGGATAACTTGACTTCCTCTTTTCCTATTTGAATACCCCCGATTTCCTTCTCTTGTCTAATTGCCTGAGCTAGGACTTCCAACACAATATTGAACAAGAGGGTTGAGAGTGGGCAGCCTTGTCTTGTTCCAGTTCAGGGGAAATGATTCCAGTTTCTGACCATTTAGCAATTTGCTAGCTGTGGGTCTGTTGTAGATGGCACTTACTGTTTTGAGGTATGTTACTTCTATACCTAGATGTTTGAGTGTTTTTATCAAGGGATGCTGTATTTTATCAAAATATTTTTCAGGTTGATCTTTGAAAGGAATAATTTTAACTGTTTTTAGCCCGTCTCTGCCACACAAAAGATACGTCTTTATATCTCAATATTATAGCCAGAGTAAGACAAATTCCCAAGAAGCAGAGCAACACTGGTACCTAAAAAAAAAGTTGTAGCAAAAGGAAATATAATTGACTACTTAGTGTGTAGCAAGCAGTGTGCTAGCTTCATCATGTACCATTATTTTCTTATATTTTTC
>NW_007037459.1:0-730 GCF_000164805.1 Carlito syrichta
CTTGGAGTCTCACTCTGTCATTCAGGCTGGAGTGCAGTGGCACACTCACAGCCACCACAGCCTTGACCTGCTGGACTCAGGTGATCTTTCTGCCCCAGCCTTCAAGTAGCTGAAAATACAGGCACAGACCACCACACTCAGCTAATTCTTTTGACTTATTGTAGAGACAAGGTCTCACCAAGATGACCAGGCTGGTCACGAATCCCTGGGCTGAGGCAATCCTCTCACTTCTGCCTCCCAAAATTCTGGAATTACAGGCATAAGCCCCATGCCCAGCTAGTTTTGGTTATATTTTAAAAGTAAAGCTTGTGCTGGTAGATTGAATGCAGGGAATACAGGAAAGAGAGGCGTTAATGAGGCCTCCCTGACTTGAACTATTAAGTGAGGTTGAACACTGGGAAAATAGTAATAAGTTTGGATCTTTTTTAAAAAAAAGATACTTATCAGACAACCAAATGGAGACAAAAAGTACAGAAAAGGAAATTTTTTAAAATTGAGAAATAATCCCTCTACTTAAAAAACAAACATCTGCTAACATTTCCTTTGAAACTAATTAGATTAGTTTGAAAAATAACTTTCTCCAAATAATTTTTCTGAAGTGACTTTATATAAACATATATATCTCAAAAATCAAATACAAATACAGTGTAAAGCAAGAGTCCCCACTGATCATAGTCATTTGACTCCAAAGCTTTTCTCTGAATATCTTAAAAATTATCTCTAAATACAA
>NW_007037460.1:0-801 GCF_000164805.1 Carlito syrichta
GCATGCAAATATTCATTATGGAGGTACACTTGTTGATGAGGTATGCCCCCCCGGCAGTTTCCCATTATTGCTAATCCCTTTCTTATAGTATTATAACAGCTGTTCAAGGTCCGCTAATGAGTAAGAACATGTGATTACTATATATAACTTTTACTGACAATAGAAGTGAGCATATACAATAAAGCTTATGTCTTAACTTTCTATTAAAGGCCTACTAAAAACTTTACTTTTTTCAGTGCTTACAGAAATTCAGCATGCTTAAACCAAGGTATATGAGGTGTATTTCAAAATATAAAGGAAAATATTTTTACTGTCTAGGGCTTTGATGTTTACATATGTCCATTCATTTTGGGCATGCACATTTTATTTTGAAAATTCTAAGATGGGCCGGGCTCAGTGGCCCAGTCTGTAATACCAGCACGTTGGGAGGCCAAAGCGAGTAGATTGCCTGAGCCCGCGGGTTCGAGACCAGCCTGGGCAACTTGGTGAGACGTCGTATTTACAATAAATGAAAAAAATTAGTTGGACGTGGTCGTGCACACCTGTAGTTCCAGCTACTTGGAAGTCTGAGGCGGAAGGATTGTTGGAGCCCAGTAGGTCAACTCTGATGGCTCTGGGAGCTTGACACTGCACTCCAGCCTAGGTGATGGAGTGAGATGCCAACTCAAAAAAAAAAAAAGAAAAGAAAAAGAAAGAAAATTCTAAGATATTTGTCCTTCTATGACAGTTATAAACATCAGCTCCACTTTAATAGCCTTAAGAAACTAGACAATTAAAGCAAAAACATGTATTGAAATATGG
>NW_007037461.1:0-999 GCF_000164805.1 Carlito syrichta
AGGATTACCTGAGCCCAGCAGGTGGAGTCTGCGGTGGCCATGAGCATACCCCTGCTCTCCTGCTCTCCGATCTTGGTGACAGTATGGGATTCTGACTCCAAATAATAATAATCACCACCACCACCCTTGTCACCCAGAACCAGGACTCATCTTCAGGGATGGGAGAAGAAAAGGCAAGTTCTGGCCAGTTGTTCGCGAGAGATTTCAAAAGAGAGATTTCACATCTGCCCCGTGCTTTGTCACGAGCCCCAGAAGGTCAGCCTCCACCCTCCACAGTCATGTCCCATGGCAAAGAAGTGTTTGAGCTCGCAGAACAGATGGCATTGCGCTAGGATGGGTGTAGGGCCCCTTCCTCTCCCGACCAACCCATCATCCTCCTCCAACTTGGACATTTCCCTGGGGATCCCTGGATGCCCATTGTAATGCACGTGTTCTTCATTTCTTTCTTTGTATCTTTTCTTTCCTCACTAGGATGCTCAGGCTGCTCTCAAATTGCACAACTAGGGCCACCCTCTAAACCTGGACCTCCCAAACTGCTGTAATCACAGGCTTTCCATTTGGTCAATCCTTGTGTTCCTACCTGGTCTTGAACTCTGTGCCGGAGGTTATCCTCCCACCGAGGCCTGCACTCACCCAAAGTTTTCTGACTTTTGCTCCCGGGTGCCAGCCATTTTCCTGTTTGGGCCTCCCTGAGTGCTGAGGAGACAGGCGTGAAAGCCCCACCCATCTCCGCTCCCCCAAGCATTAGATAGTCTCACCCTCCCTCTCTCTGAGGTGGCACCTCAGAGCAGCAAGCGGTTCCACCCTTGGGCATGAGGCAGGAGGAGGGGTGGGTGCCCCAGTAGAGACACACCCTAAGCCAGGCAATCCCCCCACAGAGGGGTCGGCAGGCAATGCCAGCCACCCTCTCTGGGTCCTGGATCATTGGAAGGTAGTGGATCTCATGGCAGGGCCCCAAGAGTCGTGTGGAGACCAGGATCAAGGGCTCACACCTGTCAT
>NW_007037462.1:0-767 GCF_000164805.1 Carlito syrichta
CCAGGAAATAGAAGTAAAAAAATATCTAGAAAGAAGCTAAACTTAGAAAGACAGAAACAATTCCGCCATGCACCTTCCATCAAGTGTACTGAGATTCACTTGTAAGTTTTACTGCCATGTATGCACACTGGTCACCAATCACACGCCAATATCATAGGTATAACTGATATCCTATGTCAGAGGCGATCTTCCAGATGGGCCTTTACAGGCCTCAGCCATGTAGCTATAGATGTTGGCTCCCAACAGCTGGTGAGGTAGGTGGCCTAGCTGGTTAATCAACTAGTTAAGTCAGCTAGCTAACCAGTTGCCTAGCGAGTTAAGTCACCTGGTGTAGTCAGTTGGTTAACCAGTTCGCTGACTGGTTAAAAAGCTATTTAATTCATTTGGCTAAACAGTTATCTAGCTAGGTATTTCTGCTGGTTAATTCAGCTGGCTAGCTAGGTAGCTAGCTAGTTAACTCAGCTAGTTATGTCAGCTAGCTGACTAGTTAAGTCAGCTAGATAAGTCAGCTAGCTAGCTAGATAGCTAGCTAGGTTTCTAGCAAGTTATTTCAGCTAGTAAAGTCAGCTGGCTAGCTAGGTAGCTAGCTAGTTAATCAGTTAATTAAGTCAGCTGGCTAGCTAGTTAAGTCAGATAGTTAAGTAAGCTGCCTATCCAGTTGACTAGCAAATTAGGTGACCTAATTAAGTCAGCTTTTAGCCAGCTGGATAACTTGTTAGCTAGATTGTTAAGTCAGCTGACAAGCATGTGGTTTACATATGTAGCTA
>NW_007037463.1:0-1427 GCF_000164805.1 Carlito syrichta
ATAACATAAAATTATAAAGACAGATCCGTTTTTTAAATTATATGCAAAAAAAATTTTTTTTGTAGGACGGGCTCGGTGACTGAGACCGTGATCCCAGCATTTTGGGAGGCCGAGGCGAGTGGATTGCCTGAGCCCACGGGTTCGAGACCCACCCCGACACTTGGTAAAACTTCATCTCTACAATAAATCAAAAATTAGCTGGCCGTGGTGGCTCACGCCTGTAACTCCAGCTACTTGGAAGACTGAGGTGGAAGAATCGCCAGAGCCCAGCAGGTCGAGGCTGCGGTGACCTGGAGCGTGCCACTACAATGCAGTCTGGATGACAGAGTGAGACTCCTACTCCAAAGAAAAACTATGATACAGAAGCATGTAAATGATGCCTTCTGCACCGGACAGGACCCAGTGTCACTGCAGCTTCTGTTGGAATAGAACCGAGTAGGAATGACTGGCATGCTGATGCCCTTTTGTGGTGTTGCTCTCAGGACCAAGTAGGAATGACAAGCAGATTGATGCCCCTTTGTGGTGTTGTTTCAAGGACCGAAATGGAATGTGAATAAGATGGTGGCATTCCTTTGGGAGTCTAAGAAGTAATTCTGAAGCGGGGAGCCCAGGCAAACCTTCTCTACAGTTACAGCTATCGTATTACATTCTGGGACAGGGCAGGTATTTATTAAGTAGGCAGGGTGAACAGCAGATACGGTTTGGTGGAAATGTCATGCATCGTGACTAGTCAAGGGTAGAACTGAAGACACACCAGAGTAACTTTCCTTTCTTATTCAACCAAGGGACCCGAGTTTTCACCCCCAGTGTTTCAAGGCTTTCATATTCATCAGCTGAGGTGACTGGAGAGGTCTTCCAAAGGGCCTTTTCCTGCTTTCTGGTTACTCATGAGTGACTCTGCACAGCGTGAGGCACGTTAGCTGCTCTGGTCATTCTGGGGTCGGGGGAAGTGCATAGCGTGGAAAGGGCAGGACGGGATTCTCTGAAGACAGCACTCAGCTCTCTCTTGCTAGAGATACAGGTTACAGGCATCTGTCCAAATCCTGTGTTTCCAGAGCAGAAAATCAAATGCCACATCTTGTGACTTACAAGTGGGATTGTTTTTTGTGAGTTGGAGTCTCACTCTGTCACTCAGGCAGGAGTTCTGTGACGGTCTCACAGACACCACGGCCTCGACCTCTGAGCTCAGGTGATCCTTCCACCTCAGCCTTCCGGGTAGCTGGAACCGTAGATGCACGGCACCACACCTGGCTGATTTTTTTGATTTATTGTAGGGATGAGGTCTTGCCAAGTTGCCCGGGCCAGTCTTGAACCCCTGGACTCAGGCGATCTTCTTGCCTCTGTCTCCCAAAGTTCTGGGGTGACGGGCATGAGCCACTGCACCCCGCCAATAAGTGGGAGTTACAGCAAGACATCGCAAAGGCAGG
>NW_007037464.1:0-772 GCF_000164805.1 Carlito syrichta
TTCCATGAGGGTATCTCCTTCCTTTTCTAAGGTTCTTATGGTTTGAGGTTTTACATTTAGGTCTCTGATCCATTTGGAGTTAACCTTTGTGCATGGGGATAGATAGGGGTCCTGTTTCAATCTTCTGCATGTGGTCAGCCAGTTTTTCCAACACCATTTACTGAATAGGTTTTCCTTTCCCCAGTGGTAGGTGGTGCACTGAAATAAACCAATTAAAAGTCCACAACAAATGTCAAAATTGTAGACATAAGGAGCAAAGCACAAAATTGTAACATGAGAAAATAGCTACATTAAATTATCAAAAATTACATAGAATTTTAGTCTTCTTTACTGGTGCTTTATTTAAACTTATATCTAAAGACACATCTTTGGTTCATGCAACTTTCATTACAAGTCAGGGAGTTGTCAGAACATTTATTAAATTTAAAATTCGTGAAGTGTTTTATATTAAAAAAAATTTCAGACCAAGCGTGGTGGCTCATGCCTGCATTCCTAGCACTTTAGGAGGCCGAGGCAGGTGGTTTGCTTGAGCACAGGAGTTTGAGACCAGTCTGGGCAATACAGCGAGACCTCATGTCTAAAAAAAAAAAATCAAAAAATTAGCCGGCCATGATATAGGAGGCTGAGATGGAAGAATCGCCTGAACCCAGGAGTTTGAGACAACCATGAGCCCTGATCATCATGATGGTGCCACTACACTCCAGTCTGGTCAATAGAGTGAGACCTCTACTCAAAAAAAAAAAAAAAAATATCAAGCAGGTGGCAATGCTTG
>NW_007037465.1:0-737 GCF_000164805.1 Carlito syrichta
GGCAACCTGACTCATTGAGTTGGTTAACGAGTTAACTAACTGTTTTAACTATTTCAAAAACGTGTTAACTAGCTGTGTTAATTAGTTAGCTAGGTGTATTAACTTGTTGGCGGATGATGCGGAAGACTATTTATGTGGTTTAACACATTGGCCGACTACCCGTCTGACTTGTTAGCTGGTTTAACAAGTCAGCTCTCTAGTCGGCCGACTAGTTAGCTGTGTTAATTAGTTGACTGACCAGTTGGTCCTCAAATTAGCATGGTTAACTAGTTGGCTGGCTAGTATGCTCACCTAACTAGTCGACTGAGTATTTGGCCAACTATTTAGTTGATAGTTGACCTAACTAGTCGGCCCACAAGTTAGCTGACCAAATTTGTCAGGTGACCAGTTGGCCAACTAGTCAGTCGATTGGTTAGCTGACTTAGATAGTTGGTTGGCTAGTCGACCGACGAGTTAGCTTACTTAATTTGTCAGCCAGCAAGTGAGCCCACAGGTATGGTGACATAAATAGTCAGCCAGCGAGTGAGCTGACTGGTTAGCTGACTTAACTGATCAGCTGACTTTAGTCATCAAGCGAGTGAGCTGAATGATCAGAAGAGTTAACTAGTCAGCCAGCAAATGAGCCGACTGGTGAGTTGACTTAACTATTTGGCCAGGGAATGACCCGAATGGGAGCTGCCTTAACTAGTCGGCTGGAAAGCGAGCCGACTAGTGAACTGATTTAGCTAGTCAGCTGG
>NW_007037466.1:0-2390 GCF_000164805.1 Carlito syrichta
CAGTAACATTTGACACAGCATTCCCCAAGCTGATGCACACTCACAGCCAGCAAGCCAAGCCTGTCAGCCCTTCCTCGTAAATGCCAACGGAAGAGCAATGGCTTTGGATAGGAGACGGACAGGTCAAATCAAAAACACTTTAGAATTCAGTAGGTGAACAAATCATGCTTTCCCAAAGATGACAGCGAACCGGTCATGTCGCTCAGTGTGGCACCATGGAGTTGTGCACTTTGTATACAGGAAACGTTGCATACAGCTCTGCTAGGCCTTTGCATTCAATGTAGGATAATACACGCTGAAAAACAGGGAGAATCAGGCGTCACGCCAAAGACCAAGCCACTATAATACTTGTTGCCCCCCCATTCAGTGACGTGCCGTTTGGAGGAATGTCTCCCATGGAAGACTGTTGTTTTCCGGAAAGCAAACAATGGCTCTCGGGCCTCGTTGGCAAATGAACCCGCAGAGCCATTGTATTCCGTGTGAGACGCCCGTGTCAAAAGAGAAAACTTTTCAGCATTCTCCGCTGAATGAAGCATGCTTGGCTACCCATGGCTGTGGAGATCTGGATCCAGTCAGTGCAGCAGCTGAAGTTGCACTCTGGTCACCAAATGCTCCCCGCCTAGTATAGTGCATATACAGGAGAGCTCTGAGAATCAGGGAGGAGAGCACGCACAAAGCCAGTGTATACAGACTGCCAATGAAGTGCAGTGCAGCGCAGGCTTCAATAGCGTGTCCCCAGGAAGACCCAGCTTCACCCCCAGTGTAACAGAGGCTCTCCGTGCTTACTCGGCAATGAAAACGGCACAGCCTTGGTAGTCCTTATTAGGTTTAAACGCCATAGGGAAAAACAACTTAGAATTCTCCCCATCCACACATAATGCTCTCCTGCTCGTGACTGTTGAGCACTTGTGTCACTCATTGCGGCACTATGCCTTGCAGATTTCTCTCCGTGAAACACGGAGGTTTCACGCTCGTACGCAAAGGCCCTCTATGGAAAGGAACACAAATCAAGGGGAAAGAGTGAGAATGAGGTATTACAGCAGGCGGCAATGAAGAATAATAGTCACAGCAAAGAGGTGACACTGCAGCACACATTGGGAACAGACTTAAGCCAGGAAGGTGCCCGTGCACCCCAGGCCTAAGAAAGGCCACTCCCACCAGCAATCCACAGTCTCATTGCTTTCCCTGACAGGAGAAGGTGTCAAGAAAGAGCAATTCAGAATTCCCCCGGGTCACACATAATGCCTTCCCACAAGTAACTGTGAATGTCTCAGATCCCTCATTGTGGCACAGGGGAGATGAGCATTCCCGCATGGGAGAGGTTGACAAGCCGCACGCCAAAGCAGTCACCCTGTAGAGCGTAAGATACACGAAAGGGAACAAGTGGGAAGGAGGAATGACAGCACGCACACTCAGTGCCAGAACCTCACAGTGCAGCACACTTCTCACACAGCACTTTCCAAGGGAGACGGACATTCAAAACAAGCACCACCAAGGCAGTCAGCTCTTTTCCGTCAATGCGTTTGGCAGAGCAATTGTGTATCCTCCCACACAAAAATTTGAAAGGGAGAAACATTTCAGAATGCACCCAGGGAACTCACCAAGTAATGCCTTCTTGCTCCACTGTGGGGTGACCATCGCCCCCTGGGTGGCAGCGTAGAGCTGCACATGGGCAAAGCGTGTCCCATGAGAGAACTCTTAGTTCAAACAGAGGCGCTCTGCACAGCCGAAGTCCAAATGAGAAGAAAACCGCGAGACTCAGACTCAGGTGTTGCAGCATGCACCAAGTGAGAATAACATAGATAGCCCCTAAAGAGCGCTGCACATTTTGAAAAGCTCCTTCCCCGGGAAGATGCACATGCACAACAAGCCTCACAGAGGCCGTCTACGCTTATTCAGCAAGGCCAACGCGAGAGTGACTGCATTTCCTAGCCTAGAGAAACGCCAAGGGGTAAAACGTTTCAGGGCTCAAACAGAAGGCAAGCACTGCTTTTCTGCAAGTGAGTGTGTAGCACTCATTTCACTCAGTCTGACACCATTGACATGCTCATTCCTACATGTGAAGTATCGACATAACATGCTCGGCTATGCTCATTCAAGCCGTACCTTGAGAATCGTGTATTACACCGTACAGCACACAAGAATCAAACGACTGGAAAATACATCACATTGCAGTCAACATTTGACACAGCATTTCCCAAGCTGATGCACACTCACAGCCAGCAAGCCAAGCCTGTCAGCTCTTCCTCGTAAATGCCAACGGAAGAGCAATGGCTTTGGATAGGAGACGGACAGGTCAAATCAAAAACACTTTAGAATTCAGTAGGTGAACAAATCATGCTTTCCCAAAGATGACAGCGAACCGGTCATGTCGCTCAGTGTGGCACCAT
>NW_007037467.1:0-1272 GCF_000164805.1 Carlito syrichta
CGGCCACTGCGCTCCAGTCTGAGACAGAATGAGACTCCAACTCAAAAAAAATAATAATAATTGCATCTGGACAACAGGTATAAATAGGGACTGTCCTGAGACTGGGAAATAAGGTTGTTCTAATAAATTAGGTTTATTTTTGGCTAGCAAGCAAATGGTCAAATACTGGCAATAACTTGAAAAGAACCATCCATCAAATCATATAATCTAATTGGAATGATCCTAGAAAATACTTTGAACATATTTTAAATGTTTGACATTTTGTGAAGATTTGATACCCATTTGTGAAGAGCCTGCAAATAACCAAAGAACCTTGGAAATCTAGATGATTCCTTAAATCTCATGCAAATTCAGCAATCCATTGTCTTTTAAAAATAAATGGGGGAAATGCTGAGAACGGCGTGGAAACTGCGCTGGGGACAGAGAGCGCTTCTGGGGCGCCAGGCGGGCTCCTCCCCGCGGACTCCGCCAGTCCGAGGCTCTAGCCATGGAAGTCGCGGGGGAGAGGGGACCCCTTGGCGCGGCGGCTCTCCCGGATGTGAGTACTCCACACAGAGCGCTTCTTCCCTTCTCCGGGTACCTGCATCCATTTAAGAAAGAAGCAGGGAGACGGGGCAAGATGGCGACGGCATAGGTGAACTTGTGAGATTCTCTGAACGGACCAAGACTGCAAACTGCTGAATAGACAGACTGTAAAACAGAGGGAAAAGTGAACAAAACCAGAAGACCCTCATAAGGAAGAACAGGTCATTGCAGAAGAGAAATAAAAGCAACCCCACCTTCCCTCAAAAACAGAATTGAAGAGGGGGAGGGAAAGGGGTAAAGGGAGAAAAATCTACAGAAATGAAGAAAAACCAAAAGAAGAGTATGGGTCTCTCCCAGACGCCTGGGAGAGCAGACACTGAGAAAATTGACTTTGGAATACAAACAATGCAAAGTCCCCAGAATGAAGGGTCTCAAAATGCAAATGCAGATATCAAAACAATAATGGAGAGACTAAAAAGAATTGAGGAGACACAAGAAGAAACTAGGAAGGAGCTGATATCTGAGATAACAGTAATAAAGAATACTGTGAATGAAAATAAATAACAAATTTGATAAGCATGGAAAGCAGAATTACCCAAGCAGAAGAAAGAATCTCAGAGCTTGAGGACCAAATATAGAAATAACCCAACTCTTTAAAACACAGAAAATAAGCTAAAAAAGACAGACAAACCTTCAAGAGATGAGTGATTACCTCCAGAGGCCTAACCTAAGATTAATCGGACTCCC
>NW_007037468.1:0-755 GCF_000164805.1 Carlito syrichta
GATCTGGGAGGATTGTTAGCCAGTATGTTGAGTTAGCGGTGCAGGAAAGATGCAAAGAATTACTCAGAAATTAGATTGGAAAATATGGTTTATTTACAAAGTAGTTTAGAGAGAAATGGGAATCTACCTCCCCCAAACTGGGAAGGGAGCAACAGCTTACAAAGAAGCAAGGCAATGGCTGCTTGAGGTTGAATGCTTTTTAAACCCTTCCTTTGATGGGGGCAAGTCAGTAAGGTGATTGGGTGATGGTTAGTTTTACATCATCACAAAGGGACAAGCAAGTATAGGCACTGCCGGAAGGCAGGCAGATGGGTAGGCTAATCACATAATGTTGCCATGGTGATGGGGTTTGTGTTACCTAGGTCACAAAGGACAGCTTTATTTGATAGGGTCTGCCTGTGTCACATAGGTTATCCTGGTTACTTATGGCTAAAAGACAAACTTGGAGTAGAACACTAAACAGTACAATGCAGACCTGGAGAAGTGGGCTGTAAATTATCAATAACTATCTCTGGGAAAATGGTTCTACTCTTGGCTAATGACTAGAGAATTAGTTAAAGTAAACTGCTAGAAAAACATGACAAAGCTAAGCAATGTTAAATTGCTGCACTTTAGTGAAGATTATTTAATTAAATCATTTTGTTTTGGAATTTTACCCTTTCATCTATAATATGAAAATTCTTACAAAAATATATCTCTATAGTTGGTCACTTGATTGATTTTAATTTATATTTAAGAAGATAGATTCTAACATA
>NW_007037469.1:0-1023 GCF_000164805.1 Carlito syrichta
TCATCACTTTCTTGGGGGCCATCTTAATTGCACGTGGGGTGGGGCTCCAGCCACCCAACCTGCCATCATCTGCAATGACAGTATTTAAACTGAGCTTGGATTTCCTTAATTTCTATCATCTGACGGTTGTGGGAACTGACTGTTTTTGCAACCTGAGTTTCATTTTTCTCGTCTTGTTTGCTTAAGAAAGGATCTTAAGAAAATCTTTCCCTTCTAGGAAGTTTTTTTAATTTTAAAGAGATGGGGCCAGCCAGGCTCAGTGGCTCAGCCTGTAATCCCGCACCTTTAGGAGGCTGAGGTGAGTGGATTGCCTGAACCCGCGAGTTCAAGAGCCGCCTGGGCAGGCGAGACCTTATCTCTACAATAAATCAAAAAGTTAGCCGGGCATGGTAGCGTGCACCTGTAATTCCAGCTACTCGGAAGGCTGAGGCCGAAGGATCGCCAGAACCCAGCAGGTTGAGGCTGCGGTGGCTGGGAGTGGCCACTGCACTCCAGTCTGGGTGACAGAGTGAGACTCCAACTCAAAAAAAATGATAAATAAAAATAAAAATAAATAAAGAGATGGGGCCAACCTATCTTTTACTGCAGAGGTGCCTTGGCTTGCATGTTCCCTGGGGTTCTCTCTACCTGAGATGAGCCCATCTTTCTTTAATTTGGAGATCTTCTGGCAAGTGTCCAGATACCAAAGACACCTTTGTCTCTGGAAGTCACGGTGCTTGGCGACTTTCTTATCTTAGAAAAGCTGAGGCCGGGTTTGGTGTCTCAGCCTGTCATACCAGCACTTTGGGAGGCTGAAGTGAGTGGATTGTCTGAGCCGGTGGATTCGAGATTCGCCCAGGCGACTTGACAAAACCACGTCTCTACAATAAATAAAAAATTACCTGGGCGTGGTAACATGCATCTTTAGTTCCAGCCACTTAGAAGGTTGAGGCAGAAGGCTCACCAAAGCCCATCAAATGGACACGGGTGGCTGTGAGCGTGTCACTGCACTCCAGGCTGAGCAACGGAGTGAGACTTCAACTC
>NW_007037470.1:0-2707 GCF_000164805.1 Carlito syrichta
GACATAAACAAGCTGAATGACTCCACTAGTTTCTCTTTCACCGGTACAATAATGGCACTAAGTGCAGAATTTACCTTGTGTCTGAACAAGGCTCTTTTGAAAACTTGAAAGTATTTTGCAGCATAGGTAAGATTAATCAGGAGAGCCAGTGCAAATACCAACCAGCAGTGTGTACCTGTGTGATGATGGTGACTCACCCTCTCCCAGCCTCAGTTTTTCACTTTTCTTGACCACATAGAGATGTTGAAAGGTTGAAATGAGGTTATGTAAATAGTTATACTTGTTTATTATTAAATATGAATGTCCATGTTTTTTGTTCTCTGTACACATGCACATAATCCTTTTTTGGAAAGGAGAAGCATATGAGCATTTCTTGCTCTTTTGGCATTCATATTGTTTTTCTGGCTATCTGCCAGGGTGTGTTTATTATGCACACATTTTCTGTGTGCCCATAAGTGTTTATGTACATCACTGCTTTTAGTCTATGACAAATATGTAAACTCCTGTGACCTCTGTGGCAGAGACAGTCCTAGGTGTCTTAGCTTGATTCTTATTTGAGGGACCTGATTGGATTCACATAGTTAAGCCCCAAATAAGTAGATAAAAAGTATTTTTAAAATGCTTTGGTTCATCTAAGTAAAATATTAGCCTTTTATAAGGACTGTGTAAATTTAGGTCATCTAATTGTATGAATAAACTGTACCTTTGGGCATTTTAAATTTTATGGTTTTGCACTTAGCTATAAAAGTATCCAGACCCAGGTCCTGTCACTGACTACCCCTTATTAGTAAATCTGTAGTTTTATCAGATTTATTAGAAATTTGCTCTGACCATGGAAGACACATTTTATAAGAATATGTGCAGAATTTGGTTCATCTTATCAGCAATTTACCCAATTATGGGAGTAAAAAGGAAGCATGTGTATTTTCCTCCTAATTCTGGAATAGCTCCTGATTCTTGAAATTCTAACATGAAAATACGTGTATGCAAATTAATGGACATTCAACATGAAGCTTTGTAAACATTATTAATCAAATTGAAAGGTGGCAGTACAACTATGTAAATACAGTAGAGAGGAAAATATATTTTGGATTCCGCATTTTATTTTAATTGCATACAGGCAATAATTATAATTGCTAGATTTATTTCAATGAATAGGTTGAGCTAACCATGTTAGCAAAAGTCATCTGCATATAAGGGAGCATTTACAACCCTTTTCTTACTTAGGTCAGATATAACTGTCCAGAAACTTGCTTGCCCTATTAATTTGTTCAGTTATTCAACTTTCAGTGTCCAAAGATACACTTACTAATATGGTTCAATTAGTATTTTTTAAAATAACTTTTCCCTAATAATTGATGATAACATGGAACAGCTATTCCTCCTGTGCTTAATTGGTGAAATTGCACTGATATAGTGAACGGAATTAAACTGCTGAAAAATAACTTGGTCAGATTTATTCATTCAAGCTTTGAAGGCTGAGTTGCTATGGCACCCAAGATTAACTTTTTTTTAAGTATGTTTAATTTCAGTGGAAATATTGGCATATCTCTTTTGGCATTTTGTAGATAAAAATACAGTGGACCATTTCCCTTTTTCTTGTTTTTTTTTATGTTTAGCAAGTTGTTTTGGAATTCTTTTAAACATAAATGAAAAGGCACAAATTTAACATATTTAAAGAGAATGGAAAAAGTAGTAAAAAGGTTTCATTGAAAGATTATAATTTGTAAAACAACAAATATTTTAGTCATTTAAAAAAAATCTAGCTTCTCCAACTTTTTAAAAAGATGGTGTCAGATAAGGAGTTAGTGACTCTGGTTTATAATTAGTCTTGAAGTTTAAAAGCAGGTTGCAGAATTGGGACAGTGGCAAGTTCTAATAGAAAACTTTTGGTGTCATTTCATTCCCCCAGATTCTAAAAGCATGTATTTTCTCTGTCACAGGACAAAGAAATTGCCAGGTCTCCTGAACTAGGATTGTTTCTGCCTTCAGAACATGGTTGGGTTGGTGTTAGACTGCTGCAAGAAGAATTTCATGAAAAAACAAGCAGAAAAATTGAGTGCTCTGTAGGACCTTCAAAAGTCTCTTTTCAGGCATACTTTAAGTCTCTCAGGGCCAAGCAAGCCAGAAATCCTACCTGACAGAGCAGGTTTGTTCATGAGATGACCCAGGGCTGCAGGCCCCTCATGTTTGTCATTATGCTCCCACGACCTAAGGAATTCACTTTCCAGTGTCATCGCCATCAGCGTGTTCTTCTATAGGAATAATGTGAACTATAAAATCTGAAATGCACCAGCATCTGTGGAAATTTGAGAGCCTTGCCTTTTCCCCCCTCTATGTAATATAAAGTGTTTTAACAAAAGCATGGTAGCTCCATACATTTTAAATGTCAAACTTGCACATAATGTACCTCCTAAGAATTTCAACTTCAAACTTGGAACTTGTAAAGCCACAAAACATCTTTAGAGGCTAAAGAATCTAAGGTGGCAACAATAAAACAATAAAACAATGCATGCTCCCACCCAGCTCATGGAGTTGTTTACAAGAAGCACACACCTCAATAGTTGTCAGTGTTTGTGACAACTTCTTATCAGTAATCATCTCTAGATATCTAACTGTTACCGAGCAGGGCAAAACGAAATCAACATTTTCCAAATGAAATATATCTCTTTCCCATGAGGGCAGCTAAGTTTTACTCGCCAGCATT
>NW_007037470.1:2727-3930 GCF_000164805.1 Carlito syrichta
CTCTATGTAATATAAAGTGTTTTACAAAAGCATGGTAGCTCCATACATTTTAAATGTCAAACTTGCACATAATGTACCTCTAAGAATTTCAACTTCAAACTTGGAACTTGTAAAGCCACAAAACATCTTTAGAGGCTAAAGAATCTAAGGTGGCAACAATAAAACAATAAAACAATGCATGCTCCCACCCAGCTCATGGAGTTGTTTACAAGAAGCACACACCTCAATAGTTGTCAGTGTTTGTGACAACTTCTTATCAGTAATCATCTCTAGATATCTAACTGTTACCGAGCAGGGCAAAACGAAATCAACATTTTCCAAATGAAATATATCTCTTTCCCATGAGGGCAGCTAAGTTTTACTCGCCAGCATTGTTTTCATTGGCATCTCATTTCAGGTGTGCAAAATCAGCATTGCAAAATTATCACAAACACTGATTTGCACAGCCCACTGTTTAGAGGTACAAAGTCAGACACCGGCAGGCATCAGTAAATGTTTGCAAATATGTGAATGAACGTATAGGCTAAACAAACAACTCCAGCTTGTACTTACATTTTGTTTCAACCTGGGGCACTAATGAGCTTAGTCAATGAGGAGGAAAAAATAATCAGCGACAGGAAGTGGGGTGTGGATCTTTACACTTCTTCACAATTTCTAACACCCTCTTACTCGTCCACCAGACACTGCGCTGTTGCCATAATGATCACATCCCACCCCCACTTAAAAGAGTTTCCTTACTCCACAAAAAATAATAATCTTTGGGAAAATAAAGAATAATCTTTATCCCTATTTCCCTGACAGAACCCAGTGCAGACACATACGTGCCTACCTGCATTCAAGAGCTTTCTAAATAAGACCGCCCTGACATGAGTCTCTTCCTTCTCCCATTCTTGTATACCTACCTATAAACATGTTACCTTCACATAGTCAGTCTACCTTCCAAGTGCAGCTTGAATGCCCTTCTTCGGGAAGTCTTTGGAACCTTGTTGATCTTTTTCAGGATGCATTCATTTGTTTCAATCATTTGTTAATCAAACATCTAGGTGCCCACTAGTCTGTGCCCTCAAAGAGTTTTATGTTCTAGCAGGGAAAACATATTTGAGGAGTGCTGAAAATTCAGGAATCAAGTAGGGGGTCTGCAACCAAAGATAACAGGGAGCTCTGGGGCTGGGCTTTTGAGGGGGTGTCGTCAAAAAGAAGGAA
>NW_007037471.1:0-819 GCF_000164805.1 Carlito syrichta
CAGTCTCTTTTAAAAGTGGACGAAAGAGATAAATGGACTCTTCTCAAAAGAAGATATTGGGGAAGCCAACAGACACTTGAAAAAGTGCTCAGCCTCAGGCATCATCAAAAAAATGCAAATCAAAAACCACACTGAAATACCACCTAAGCCCAGTAAGAATGGCCATCATGGCCGGGCTCAGTGGCTCAGCCTATAATCCCAGCACTTTGGGAGGCTGAGGTGAGTGGATTGCCGGAGCCCGTGGGTTCGAGACCCGCCTGGGCAACTTGGCGAGACCTCATCTCTACAATAAATCAAAAATTAGCCGGGTGTGGTAGCACGCGCTTGTAGTTCCAGCTACTTGAAAGGCTGAAGTAGAAGAATCACTGGAGCCCAGCAGGTCGAGGCTGCAGTGGCCGGGAGAGGCCACTGCACTCCAGTCTGAGTGACAGAGTGAGACTCCAACTCAAAAAAAAAAAGAATGGCCATCATTAAAATACAAATAACAACAGATGTTGGCAAGGATGTGGAAAAAAAGAAAGGCTTCTACACTGCTAGTGGAAATGCAAACTATGTAAACTCTTAGGAAGACAAAGTGGTCATTTTTAAAAGAACTAGAAATTGATCTTCCATATGACCCAGCAATTCCCCTAATGGGAATATAGCCAGAGGAACTCAAATCATTCTACCAAAAAGATATATCTGCACACGTATGTTTGTTTGCAGCTCTATTCACAATAGCAAAATATGGAACCAACAACATTGCCCATTGAAGCTGGACTGGATAAAGAAAATGTGGTATATATACACAATGGAATATCATGCGTCTATAAAGGACAA
>NW_007037472.1:0-1379 GCF_000164805.1 Carlito syrichta
AGAAACTTATTACGGTAAGGTCTCTGCTGATCTGAGATCTTACAACTTTAAAAATACACTAACAAAACACAGAAGTGCGAGCATATTTATAAACATAAAAACATGAAATTGACTTTTTATGTGATGAAAAAGTGAATTGATAAGTTTTTGCAAAGTCAGTATTGCGTTTGATATATAAGTGAAAACAAGTCAAACTGTTTATAATATGTTAATGTGCACTTAGAATAAATATAGTAGGGTATTAAATGCTCCATTTCTAGTGTAAGAAATAATAGAGCCATTGAAAATATACATATGTGTATATTATAAATATTGCTTTTATCTGGTTTTTATGTATCTTCAATATTACTTTTGTTGAGAAATAACTGCATTGCATGTTTTATATATTTTTATGCACATGAATTTGCTTTTAAAGTCAGAATCAGTCACCCTAAAATTTAAATTTAAGGGTTTATTGAATATTTGAATAAATATAAATCACCTTGGACCAAAATGTGGATGTTAACTAAAAGGTAAGAGATAGGTATAGTCTTTCTGATTACTCTAGCCTAAGGCAATAATCCTGACAAAGGAACAAGATGTATCTATCTACTGTAAGGAACTAGAAAACCAAACAAAATACATGAAACACAAGTTGTTACACATTGGAAAAAAATAGCAAGCACTATTTTCACAAAGAGGAAGAAAAAAAAAGAGGTGCTCTCTAAAATTAATTCAGCTTACTGCCTGTAGTTTCCACATCACCACAGAGTAAAAAAAGAACAAGCAGAACTTGCATTTTTGTCAGATCAAGAAAACAGATATCAGGAATGTGAAGGCAGTTAGAACGTGTGCAGCAGGATACTGTATGAGAAGGAGCTATACAAAAATCAAGCCAAAAAACCTTCAGAGTTCCCATGAGCCTTTTGCTGTGTTCCAATCTTTTCCTGCATGAGAATACATTTCTTCAAAGTCAAAAAATAACCACCAGAGAATTCTCTGTGGTCAAACAGAACATGGAATAGTTCATAATCTTGTCAGTGCACATGGAAAAATCTCTAAATAGATATTAGGAAGAAACTTCAGATGAGTATTACCTCAATAACATCCGTACTTGGGCTATAGTAGACTTGGAGTAATGCCTGCTCTGGAGGACAAGAGGTAGACAAGAAGTTAGCCTCTAGAGTGTCAAAGTGATTCAAAGAAGCATGAAAAACTCAATTATATATCTAAACAAACACCAAAATTCCTCAAGAAAATTCTACAATTAAATTAAGATCTAACACCTATTCAAAAATTGCCTGACACTTAAAAAAATCAGACAAATGATCCATAGAGAGAAGAAAAATTAATAAACAGCTTTCAGAAATTATAGAGAAAAATAGAACTAGTAGATAATG
>NW_007037473.1:0-793 GCF_000164805.1 Carlito syrichta
CAACTTTCCACGAGATCATTCAAGAAAATTTCCCTCATCTAATCAGTGATACAAAAATTCAAACACAAGAGATTCAGAGAACCCCCGCAAGACAACAAATGAGAAGACCAACTCCTAGACACATAATAATTCGCCTAAATAAAGTAGGCACAAAAGAAAAAATCCTAAAGGCAGCAAGAGAAAAAGGCCAGATCACCCACCATGGAAGACCAATCAGAATAGCAGCAGATTTATCTGCAGAAACCCTGCAGGCTAGGAGAGCTTGGAGCCCTATCTTCAAAGTCCTAAAGGATAAACAATTTCAACCAAGAATAACCTACCCAGCCAAGCTAAGCTTCATCAGTGAGGGAGAATTAAAATCTTTCCCAGATATCCAATCCCTAAGAACTTATGCAGACACAAAACCATCTCTACATGAAACACTTAAGAAAGTACTAAACACAGAAGAAAAGGAAAAAAGAACAACGTTCTTCACAAGAGTACAGGGAAAAGAATAAAATATACACGAACCAACCCCAAAAGCAAAAGAAAGACAAAAAAAAGAAAAAAGAGAAAAAGAAAAAAGAAAAAACCAAGTGGAAGAACAATAACTCAATAAGAACTCCATGATAGGGACGAACTCTCACATTTCAATAATTAGTCTGAATGTGAATGGACTAAATGCACCACTGAAAAGACATAGAATGACAAAATGGATAAAATATCACCAGGCAACAATATACTGCCTTCAAGAGACCCATCTCACTAGAAAGGACATACACAGACTCAAAGTAGAGGATGGGAACAAATTTTC
>NW_007037474.1:0-787 GCF_000164805.1 Carlito syrichta
CTACCTAGCTAGCAAGCTGGCTAGCTAGCTGACTTAAGTAGCTAGCTAACTGACGTATTTGGCTGACTTAACTAGCTAGTTTCATAGCTTGCCAGCTGACTTAACTAACTGAAATAACTAGCGAGCCAGCTGTCTGCCCATCAAACGTAAATAGATTTTTAACAAGCTAGCCAGCTGGCTAGACAACTGAATTAATGTGCTGACTTAATTAGCTATGCAGCTGAATAGTCAACTGACTAAAGTAGCTGACTTAACTAGCTGGCCAGCTGTCTAGCCACCTGAATTAACTGCCTAACTACCTAGCTATCCAGCAGACTACCCAGCTGATTTAACTAGCTGACTTGAGGATGTGGCGAGCTGGCTAGCCAGCATACTTAACTAGGTATCTACCTAGCTTGAAAGATGATTAGCCAGTTGACTTATCGAGCTGACATAACTAGATAGCCTAAAGGCTAGCCAACTGACTTAAGTAGCTACCTACCCACATAGCCTACTGGCTTGCGAGCTGAGTTAACTACTTAACTACCTAGCTAACCTGCTGGCCAGTGAACAGACTTAACTAGGTGGCTAACCAGATGACTTAACTAACTGACTTAACTAGCAAGCCAGCTGACTTAACTAGCTGACTTAACTAACTAGCTAACTAACTAACCAGCTGACTTGTCTAGATGATTTAACAAGCTAGCTACCTAGCTTGCCAGCCTACTCAACTAGCTGACTTAACTAGCTAGCCAGCTGGATTGCCAACTGACTTAATAAGTTGACTTAACTAGCTAGCCAACTGGTG
>NW_007037475.1:0-841 GCF_000164805.1 Carlito syrichta
TTACCCTTGCTAATGAGGTAAGGATTTTTCAAATAATATGTGTTCTGAAATCAGTAAAGTTTATTACAAACAAAAAATCATGAAAAAACTGGTTCTATATCACAAATGTTAGTATGTTTACTTTTAAAAAAAATCTATATTTTCCCACATTAGGAGCTTTACAAGGGAAAGTCATGTAATATTTTAAGTAGTTGATTAAAAACAGCTGATAAAATTTAATCTTTATTATAATTAAATAATGTTTATTAAGCCAGGAATAGAACTTTTCATAACTGATAAATAATATCTGAAGGTAGTATGTATAAACTCTTCAGCCCACTCAGAATTAAATTATACTTCTACCATATTACTTTGGAAAAATTACTTAACATTGTTGTGCCAAAAATCTTTCACTCAGAAGTACATGATTTTATATATAAATTACTTTGAAATGTGTCTAAATAAATAGCTAAAAAGCACTAATCCATTCTAAAATTGCCAAACATACTGTAAAGTGAAGCCTGTGGTAGCTGTGAGTGTGCTACTGCACTCCAGCCTGGGCAACAGAATGAGACTTCCACTCAAAAAAACAAAAACTAGGAACTCATAAACTTTTTTTTCTTTTTAGCAATAATGATACGGTGAACATTTTTGAGAAATAGTGACTGAAATTCATTGTGCTTTGATATCATGGTGGCCAAAGTGAAGAGCTTGATTTGGCAAGGAACAGAATGCTCAGACATTAGGGGTCTCATAGTGAATTGTTTCTCAATGCAAATCAATAATTTATTCATTAAAATATATGTTCCAAATTTGTAGATTTTTTTTTTTTATTGGCACAATTTTCTTAAAGCTTGCATTA
>NW_007037476.1:0-806 GCF_000164805.1 Carlito syrichta
TCTTCACCAAAATCGAAGAGGCAGAAATAATTCCCAACTGACTACATGAGCCCAGAACTACTCTGATAGCAAAACAAGACAGACACACGCAAAGTAAAAACAAAGAATACCACAGACCAATATCACTGATGTACACAGGCATGACAAAGTCTTAGCGAAAACCAAGTTAAACAGAACACTGCTTTTGTGCCTATTGTTAGAAATAGCAATTGAGGTGATTTTGGCCTTTTCTATATTCATTAGTAAAGGGGTATAAGTTTCTTCATTATATTCTCTATGTTTGCAATCATATAACCTTAAGTTTTTAATGGAGGAAGCATACCAAAATCATAATAAAATTGTTCTTTTTGTGCTTACTATCTGACTAAAGAAACGAAATGTCTGGCATTTAGCTGAAGGTAAATATTAACTTAATTATGAAGGTATAATATTTTAACCTCATTTTAGCCTATTTGCCTGTATTTCCAAAAAAGTAGCTTGTTTTACTTCTTTTATCGCAGTATAGGAGGTCATATCATGGTAAGCATGAATTTGGTTTTGAGAAAAATTTGGTTTCCTACATGCAACCATGTGAATGTACGTTATTGATATTTCGTCATTTTCTGATGACTCTCAAATATGTTTTTGAAACTCGTGGATGAACATTTGTACGGTTTTGAGAACGTAGCTCTGAAACTATGATGTCATAACTATTATAGTCCATCTCTTTTCTTTACATCGGGGATGATTTCTCTCAAATGTATTCCTAAGATTGCAGTTTCTATACTGTAGGCTGTTAGCACATGAACAGCTAACCCCACAGTGTT
>NW_007037477.1:0-729 GCF_000164805.1 Carlito syrichta
CGGTGTCAGACACCTACTCTGCACAATGAATGGTACCTGCTGTCAATCTCTTTATTGTGGGGGCGGGGCTCCGGGTCTCTCGCCACTGTGAGGCTGCAGCGCCCTGGCGTGAGGACGGCGCTTCGCGTCCGGGCCGCGTGACCTGCTGGGTTGACGCGATCCTTCCTCAGAATCCTGCCTGCGAGCACCGAGGCGCAACGCGGTTCAGCCTCCCGGGCCGCGGCCTCCCACGGAGTGCTTCGGACGCCCGCGCTGCGGGACCCCAGAGTGTGGCTCCCGGCGACCGGGACGACCGCGGAGCTGGGCCCCCCGCTGGCCGCGGAGCTGGGCCCCCCGCTGGCGGCGGAGCTGGGCCCCCCGCAGGCGGCGGAGCTGGGGCCCCCCTACCACGTCGAGGGAACGTGAGTCAGGCCGCTCTTGGACATGGACCCTTAACCGTGAGTTCACAGACTCTTCTTTCCTTGTATTTTCTTACCTGTGTTGTGGCTTTTGCTGGAAGTGGAACTGCTGGCTTATGCATGAGTGTATCCAGTTTTCTGAGAAGTGTGTGTGGAAGGACTGCCCTATTCCCACGGAATGTATGTGGCCATAAATGTGTCCACTGATTCCTCAGTGTTCGTTCTGTTCCATGGATCTATCGTTAGGGTTTTATACCATTGCCTCTGTGTTTGGTTTACTGGACTTTGGTGAAAGCAGAAAGGGTGAAACCCTAAACTTTGCCCATTTTGA
>NW_007037478.1:0-1253 GCF_000164805.1 Carlito syrichta
CATGCAGTACTTGGGGAATTCACTTGGTGAATTATAAGATGTTTTTCCATTTCAAATCCTTGTGTTGTAGAAAACACTGTTGCTGTGCCATATGAATTGTCGAAAAAGAGCTGACTGCCCTTGATGTGCTTGCTTAGAAATGTTAATCTCCTTTGGAAAATGCTGCCTGAGAAGTGGGCTGCACTGTGACTTACTGACATTGAGTCCTGTAATTCACTGTTGCAAGCTGTGATTCCTGATTCTCACTTGTTCTCTTTCGTTGATATTATGCTCTAGAGGGTGACTGCTTCGGCGTGCGAACTGTGAACCTTTCACATTTGGGAAGGCTCAACTCCCTTGGGCCACAATGAGTGATCTGTGACATTCACAGTTACTTGTGGGGAAGCATTATCTGTGACTCGAGCGAATTCCGAGATATTTTTTCTTTATACATTTTCGTGTTACTGGAAAGGTAATTGTACTGTCGATGCTTTTCAGAATAGCCTTTCTTAGGCCTGTAGTGAATAGGCATCTTCCTTGGGTAAGCCTGTGCCATATATGTGCTGCACTGTGATCTGTTTGCTGTGACTTCTTTGCTGCCTCCTGTCATACCTACTTCACACTCGTTCCCCTTGATTTGTGTTCCTTTCCAGAGAAGGTTTTTGCCTAAGAGAGTGTAACAACTGTGTTGCACGGACTGGAATATGCAATACACAGTGCCCCAATGACTGATATAAGTGCTCGACCGTGACTTGCTGTAGAGCACCATTTGTTCATGGTGAGAAATCTAACTGGTGTTTCGGTATTGCATTTCCACCTAATAAGGAACACCAGTGCTGTGCAGTTTTCCTTGAAGAATAAGCACGGAGAGACGATGTTAAACTTGTGGAGAATGTGGGTCTTCCTCGGACAGGGTATTCCAGGGTGCACTGCCATGCTATTCATTGGCCGTCTGTAGTAAGCTAGCTTTGTGCGCACTGTCATCCCTGATTTTTAGACTTTCCCTGTACATACGCTGTCCTAGTCAGGGAGCTTTTGGTGAAGAGAGTGCAACTTCATGTGCCGAACTGACTGAAACAACATCCACAGCCATTGGTTGGAAGACATGCTTCATTCACCAGTGAATGCTGAAAAGGTTTCTCTTTTTACACTGGTGACTAATTGCGAGTAAAGTGACTCTGCCCCTTCCTTTTCCAGCAAGGCGTGAATGCCTTTGTTTTGGTTCCAGCAAACAAGCGTCTTCCAGCGGAGACATTCTTCTAAAGTGCACTGAA
>NW_007037479.1:0-1673 GCF_000164805.1 Carlito syrichta
TGCAACGTCCATCCGCTGGGCTCCAGTGAGTCTTTCCCTGCCGTCAATGAGACAGAACCACAGGCGCATGCCACTTTGCCAGGTTCATTTGGGTTGGAGGGTAGAGAGGAGGTCTCACCAAGGTGCCTGGGTGGGTATCAGCCTGCAACCTCTGGCCGGCTGCTGGCCTCAGCCTGGGATGATGGGGCTGAGCCCCAGAGCAGGGCCTCAATCCTTTGTCAAAAAAGAACCAGAAGGCCTGACGTGGCAGCCCAAGCCTGGAATCCTAGCACTCGGGGGACCAAGCCAGGAGTTTGGCTGTAAAGCAGGAGCCCAAGGCCAGCCCATGCCACACAGGGAGAACCCTTCTCCGCACCCATTGAAACAGGGCGTCTGGGGTCGAGGTGCCCACCATTCCCGCCACTCCAGAGGATCGTCAGAACCCGTGATTTTGAAACTGCCAGTGAACGACGGTCATGTCCCCGGACCGCAACTTGGTTAACAGAGCCAGACCCTGTCTCCAAAAACATCAGAATCATGCACAGATTCTCAACTGTGTGTGGTGTGTTCACAGGGTGACTGGATTTAGAGCCAGAGAAAATGGGACTGGGGGGACGAAATTACACTAGGTGAGGGATGTGTAACCGGCCTTTCTTGCTGGAGGGTCCTCATTGCTGAGTCGAAGTTTTGGCCACCCTGGGGAACATTTCTCACCTCAGAGAGGAAAGCCAGCACGAAGACGGCCAGGGAGCCTCAGGAACTCCCACAACAAAGCGGGTTCAGCCATTGGAGGAGGTTATTGGCTGGACAGTGCCTAGCTTGGGGGATTCTCACATGTGAGGGGGGCAAGGGAGAAGGACTGAGGGAAGAATGTTTGCAGGAGAATGAATTTCTTTCTATCTTTCTTTTCTTTCCTCATTTGGTTGCCCAGACTGCTCTCAAACTGCCCAACTCGCCCATCCTCTCGGCCTGGACCTCCCAAAATACTGTGATCACAGGTTTTTCAATTGGTCGACATCCTGGTCTTCCTTCCTGGTCATGAACTCTGGGCCAGAGGCAATACTACCACCAAGGCCTGCCCTCACCCAAGGTTTTATGGATTTTGCTTGGGGTCGGGGTGGGGTTTTGCTGTGGTGTCCAGCCTGGTCTCGAGCTCCTGGCCTCTGGCCATCTATCCCTCTTGGCTTCCTCGAGTGCTGGTGAGACAGTCATGAGTCACCCGGCCATCGCTGAACCCCCAAAGGTTTGAGAGACACTGCGCTCAGATTGGGCAACAGAGCGAGATTCTGACTGCTAATAATAATAACCACCACTACCACCACCACCACCCCTGCCACCCAGCGCAAGGAGTCAACCTCAGGGATGGGAGTTGAAAAGACCCCTCCCTGAATGTTGTTCGTGGGAGGTTTAAAAGCTGGCTCCAAGGTATGTCTGTCCCATGCCTTCGGCCATGCATTCTAGAAGGCATACCACCACCCTCCACACTCGTGACCCATGGCAAAGACGTGTGTAAACTAACAGAACAGATGGCTCTGAGTTAGGGCGGCCGACAGTCACAGAGAGATCAAGACTGTCCGAAAAGCTGTGGCCAGCTTCTGGTCACCCGGTTTGCCACCATTGGGCCAGAGGAGGGTTCCTTCCTCTCCCGATCACTCCATCATCTCCTATCCGTGCTGACCTAACCCTGGGGAGCC
>NW_007037479.1:2744-4170 GCF_000164805.1 Carlito syrichta
TGCACCAGCATGCCTGGCTCCTTTGGGAGGAAAGGTACAGGCGAGGTCTTGCTGAGATGCCCTGGCAGGTCATGGCCTGCAGGCTTGGGCTGGCCACTGGCCTCGGTCTCCAAAAGCAATGGGATGTCAAGGCTGAGACTCTGAGCCTGGCCTCAATCCTTTGCCAAAAATGAACGAGAAGGCCTGGTGTGGCGGCCCACGCCTGGAATCCCAGTGGTTTGGGAGCACGAGGTGAAAGGATGGTTTGAGCCTAGGAACCCAAGGCCAACCCAGGGCACACATGGAGATGCTGTCTCTGCACTCATCCAAATAAGTGGTCTGGGGTTGAGGTACCCATTGTGCCAACCACTCTGGAGGCTGAGGTGGAAGAATCACCGGAGCTTGTGATTTCAAGGTTGGTGGTGAACAACAGTCATGTACCCGGGCCCCAGTCAAGTTCACAGAGCCAGACCCTGTCTCCAAAAACATCAGAATCGTACACAGATTCTCAACTGTGCATGATGTATTCCCAGGGTGACTGACTTTAGAGCCAGGAAAAATGGGAATGGGGGAAGAAATTTCCTCTTATGTGTCCCTGGCCTTTCTTGACAGAAGGTCCTTGTTGCTGAATCAGAGTGTTAGACTGCCTGGGGCACGATTATCACCTCAGAGTGAGTGCTGGCAGGAACCAGGCCAGGGAGACTGGGAACTCCCACACCAAAGTGGGAGCAGTCATTTGGGGGGTTGGGGCTGGAAGTTGCCAAGCTTGGGGTACCTTAACATGTGGGGTTGGCGGGGAGGAGGGACTGAGGGTAGAAGGATTGTGGGAGAATGTATTTCTTTTTTCTTTTTTTTCTTTTTTTCTTTCTCTCTTTTGTTCTTTCTTTCTTTCTCTCCTATTTCCTTCCTTCCTTCCTTCCTTCCTTCCTTCCTTCCTTCCTTCCTTCCTTCCTTCCTTCCTTTCCTTCTTTCTTTCCTTCCTTCCTTCCTTCTTTCTTTCTTTCTTTCTTTCTTTCTTTCTTTCTTTCTTTCTTTCTTTCTTTCTTTCTTTCTTTCCTCACTAGATTGCCCAAGCTGCTCTTAAACCTCCCAATTCAGGACATTCTCTCAGCCTTGGCCTCCCAAACTGCTGCGATCATATGCTTTCAATTTGATCAACATCCTGGTCTTCCTGCCTGGTCTTGAACTCTGAGCCAGAGGCCACCCTCCTGCCGAGGCCTTCCCTTTCCCATGATTTTCTGGGTTTTGCTTGGGGTTGAAGAGGGGGCTTGCTATGGTTTCCAGTCTGGTCTTAAGCTTCTGTGCTCTGGCCATCTTCCCTTCTTGGTCACCCCGAGTGCCGAGGAGACAGGTGAGAGTCACCCGGCCATCCCCCTTCATGAAAGTCTGAGAGTCACACTCTCTTTTTGCATGAGTTGGCCCCTGGGAGGAGAGAGCGAGTCCACCC
>NW_007037480.1:0-1389 GCF_000164805.1 Carlito syrichta
TAAAATAGCAGTACAGATTCCACCAAAGGAAGAGCAAAGTCTGTAGTGTCAGTCATAGGCTGCTATAACAAAATACCATTGACTGGGTAGCTTATAAATTCAGAAACTTAGTTCTCACAGCTTTGGAGCCTGGGAAGTAGAAGATCAAGATTCTGGCAGCTTCCTGATTTTTAGAAAACTTCTTGTTGTGACCTCAAACAGTGGAAGGAAGAAGGAAGTTCTCTAGGGTCTCCTTTATAAAGGCTAATCTAATTCTTGAGGGCTCTGCCCTCTTGATCTAATTGCTTCCCAAAGGCCCTAGCTTCGTCTATTACCTTGGGGGTTAGGTTTCAACATATAAATTTGGAGGGGGACACAAACATTTAGCCTATGGCATGGAACCATGTGAATCTTGACCAGTGTGGATGTTACTCAGAAGACCCTGATCACCATACTGTTTTCTCTTTTCAATTGGATCTTAAATATAATAATTTTTTAAAGTTTAGTATTCTCAAAACCGATTTTTTTCTGTTTGCACTGTGAAATCCATTTAAATTATACAGAAGTTTTTTTACAAAACAAATGATTTGCTTTGACACAAAGATGAAAATGACTTTCTCTTCATTGACATTAACAGTCTTTTAGTAATAAAATATTTATTATTTGAAGGGAGGGAGAGTAATTCTCTGAAAAGTAGATTTTAATTTGTATTTTCCTGGAAATGGTGATTAAAAATGCCAGTTAAGTTATATGCAACTCTTTTTTCTGGTAGTGTCAGAAAAATGATACTTGTTAAAATGGCTAGTCCTTCATTGTGTCCAGCAAGTAGATTGGGTCAACAAAAGATGATTTCCACTTGTAGAATACAGAGTATTTCCAGACATGTGTAAAAATAGTAAAAGGTAAAACAGAGTATGCTTTTGTAGGTATTCTTCGGCAGTTTGATTTAATTTATAAAGTTTAAGTATTTGCATCAGGTGCTTCAGGAGTTCATCTCAGAAACACATATGTGAAGCTCATGTTGAAAACATAAAAGTATATTTATAAACATTAAAATATATTTTACATTAATTATACAATTAAAACAACTAAATTATTTTTGAAAACAAATCATAGAACTTTTCTTACAAATATTTGCAAATTATCTCTTGAGGATGCCAAAAATTTATGATATACCTTTACATTTTATAAAATATTTAGTTCTGTAATCATGATGCAGTCAGTCAAGTCTCAGGCATCCAACTCTACCCTGATTCAGTCATGGGACAAAGGGCATGACCAGAAAAGGATGAGGAAACTGCCCAAGAGATCAGTTCCTTGTTTCAAAATAGAACAAATTCAGAGCCTTGATTATGGAAGAATAGAAGGCTGAACAAGGATCAGAAGTGAAAGCCCTTCCCACTGCCACTG
>NW_007037481.1:0-835 GCF_000164805.1 Carlito syrichta
ATATTCGTGGTGAGAAGTAAAGGAGACTCATAGCTCCATAAGAAAAGCAAGCGAAATCGTTGGCTATGGACAGCTAGGAAGCGTATCCCAGCAATCAAAGCACACTTCATCGCGCACCAGGACGACTCCTGCTAAGGGTAGGCCAGGCCTGGAATCTCCCCCCTCTCGTCCAGCACTTTGGCAGACTGAGGACGGAAGATTGCTGGAGCCCAGGACTTGGAGACGCGACTGTCTAACATCACGCAGCCTCATCTCTATCTCCAAAGTGTCATCGGTGAGCTGGGCATGGATATACAGGCTTGTATTTGTAGCTGTCTGGGAGGATTGCCTGAGCCCAGGAGGTCCACCCTGTGGTCAGGTATGATTGTACCACTCTACTCCACTCTGGTCATCAGAGTGAGGCCCTGACTCCAACAAGAGAAAAACAAGCCGCCGACTGGAAAAAAGATATTTGCAAATGTACATCAGATAAAGGATGATCATCTAGGATCTGCTAGGAACTCCCACGTGCCGACTAGGAAAAAACAAACAGCCTCATTTCAAAGTGAGCAAACGATATGTACAGACCCTTCTCAACAACAGACACACACGCGGCCACCAAAGACATGTCAAAAAGCTCAGCCTCATTAGTCATCCAAAAATGCAAATGAAAACTACATTGAGAGGCCACCTAAGTTCGGTCGGGATGGCTATCATCCATAACTCCACAAACAACAGATGCTGACGAGGAAATGACAAACAGGGAACACTTCTACACTGCTCGCGGGAGTGTAAATCAGTACTAGCTCTGTGGATAAACATTTGGTGATTCCTAGACGATCTAAAATCGACCCTG
>NW_007037482.1:0-857 GCF_000164805.1 Carlito syrichta
CAAAATTGAATATCTACTGGTGATGTACTGAGAGGACCATAATAGAGTATACCATAAACTTGGGTTAAAAGCATGGTATAACCCAATAAATATGTAATCGGTTTGTGGACAATAGCACAGCCATTGTTAGTTTTTAGTTTTCTGTCTTAAAACATAACCTGTAACTGTTCAAAGTTCCAGTTATGGGAAAAACTGCAAAGCTCCAGTTATTCTTCCCTTATCTCACTTTCCCCTTAGCAACAACCAATCAAGTGCCAGGGGGTAATCACCTAAGTTTCCAGATGTCTCTGCAACTTCCCCAGCTAGTGGACCAAGGTCAGCGCGAGTCAGGCTAGCCAATCCTCCACAATTAAGCTGACCACCAGAGAAACTACCCAATTAAATGGTAACAACACTGGAAAGCCCCCCAAACTCCTCCTCCCTTTGTGTAAAAGCATAAAAGGCATCTGCTTAAAGAAATCAGAGCCTCTGTATGTACTCCACTGTGTCGGCTTTTGACAGGTCCAGGCTCAAGCTTGTAAATAAAGACCCTCTTGAACTTTCATTGGAATTGGCTCTTGGTGGTCTCTCGGATTGAACATTCGGCCACTACAGTACAAACCAAAATATTTCTTTTCATGCTTTAACTAAATAATACAAATAATTGTTTTATTTTAGTCATATTATATTTAAGACCATAATTTAATCAAATAATCCCGGTCATTTCATTTCATCTTTTTGGGGAGGGGTGAAAGAAGTGATGGGGGATGTTTTACATAAATGTGAACCTAAAATATAATGCATGTATATGTTAATCTGAGTATGCATACGATTTATTATGTGTTACTAAGTCAATCACTTACATACATCATATTATT
>NW_007037483.1:0-807 GCF_000164805.1 Carlito syrichta
TCAGGTCATGTATATGGCCAGTTCTCCAGGTGATAACTAGTCGTGTGTCTTATCATTTTCAGGCACAACTTGGAATGATTTGTCAGTTAACCTCTGAGCCCGACATGGTGGCGTGCATCTAAAATTCCTTCCAGCTACAAGGAAGGCTGAGTCCACCAGTTGGAGTCTGCGATGCCCATGAGCACCTCACTGCACTCTAGCCTGGACGACAAGAGTGAGAATTTACACAAAAAACGAAACAAGATGCCTACAACTCCTAGTACCCTCTTTCTATGATAAATGCCTCAAGGCCTGCTCTTGACTGCAAATGGCATGCTCTAGAACTACTCAAACTCTGAGGAAACTGAAACCCTGTCCCCCTCCTGCCTGTGCTGAGACCTCTTGGAAGCTGCTGACTCAGTCTTGGTCCCTCATTCCTCAGAAATTCCCCAAATATCTGCATCTTGCTCTGGCTTGTGCCACTTCCGTTCAATCCTTGCTTCCTCAATGGCTAGGGCATTGCAAAGATCTTTCCGACTCATCCATGAAACTTTGTCCTCACGATGGCGCTGTGGCTCCAGAGGACGCTCACAGGCCTGTCTGACACCCGCCCATCAACTTGGAAAAAAAAGGGCCATCGAACTCTCCTCCCTGTGAACCACCTTCAGTTTTTTTCTTCCTGAGCTCAACAAAGTTCCAGACACTTGGAAAGCTGAGCTGGAAGAATCGCCCGAGCCCAGGAGTTGGAGGCTGCAGTGTCTGTGACCGTCTACTCTGTGCGACAGATTAGACTCTGACTCTAACAATCAAACCCCAAAATAAAGAAAA
>NW_007037484.1:0-424 GCF_000164805.1 Carlito syrichta
CGAGCAAGACCCTATCTCTGAGAGGAAAAAAAATTATGCCGTGTGCACTCCTATATTCCTGCTACTTGCCCAGTGCCTGGAGCAGGCTGAGTCAGCACAGCCTCGCACTCACAGGGGGCACATCTCTTCACACGGCATTTAGGGCCCTCGGGGCCTGGCCTCTGCCTTGAAGTGTCGTGGGGAGGTGTATCCTCTCCTGCCTCCTGAGCACTGCTCCCCCCGGAAACACTCACCCCTGGGAAGCAGGACCCCCACGACCAGAGAGAGGCCATGCTGCTGGGATTCCATGACACACGACAGAAGTCCAGGGAGCCCATCCAACAGGCCCCAATGCCCTGGTGTCCACGGGTGCCCTGTTCAGTTACAACAGAAGCTGCCCACGGGGGGTGGTGTGTCCCGCGGGAAATGCCCCCTCAGATGCCAG
>NW_007037485.1:0-710 GCF_000164805.1 Carlito syrichta
CCTCGTACCCTGTTTCTATGGTAAATACCACAAGGCCTGATCTTGACTGCAAATGGTATGCTCTAGAACTACTCAAACTCTGAGTCAACTGAAACCCTTTCCCCCTCCTGTCTGTGCGGAGACCTCTTGGAAGCTGCTGACTCGGTCTCGATCCCTCAGTCCTCAGAAATTCCCCAGATTTCTGCATCTTGCTCTGGGTCCTGCCAGTTCTGTTCAACCCTTGCTTCCTCAAAGGCTAGGGCAGGCAAAGGTCTGTCCGACTCATCGATGAAACTATTTCCTCACGATGGCGCTGTGGCTCAAGAGGACGCTAACAGGCCTGCCTGACACCCGCCCATCAACTTGGAAAAAAAGGTGCCATCAAACTCTCCTCCCTGTGATCCACCTTCAGTTTGTTTCTCCCTGAGCTCAACAAAGTTCCAGACACTTGGAAGGCTGAGCTGGAAGAGTCGCCCGAGCCCAGGAGTTGGAGGCCGCAGTGTCTGTGACCGTCTACTCTGTGCGACAGAGTTAGACTCTGACTCTAACAATCAAACCACAAAATAAAATTTTAAAAAAACTTTGAAAAATGAAACATGAATAATGTTGGAAAAAATCATGAAGAAAAGAGGCATTGCGTATGTTTATACTGTTAGAAGTGTGAGTTAGGCTTTTACAATTGTGAAACACTGTGGGGTTAGCTGTTCATGTGCTAACAGCCTACAGAATAG
>NW_007037486.1:0-889 GCF_000164805.1 Carlito syrichta
GAGGTCTATGACAGGCCTGAGTTGCCTGTATCTGATTCAGCATGGGGGGGGGGCTTTTGTCTCTTGTTTAGCAATGTTACCTTAGAAACCAAGGTGAAGGCTGCTTGTAGATGGGTGGGACAATGCAAATCTCTGCCTGGAAAATGGTCGAGGTGGGCAGTTCCTCTTTCAAGGATCCTTTCTCTCCACTCGTCCTTTCTCCCCACTCGCCCAGGTCCATGAGCGATCCACTATGATGGGCTGTTGTGGAGTGTCTCCAGCGTCAGGCACACAGCTGGGCATTGGATCTAGTGTGCTGCCAGCAGCCTGGGTTGAAGGAGGAACCTGGGACATCCCTCTTCTGGAGCTGAGAGCTGAGAGTGATGGATCAGCATCTCCTTAAGATATACTATTCCCATACACAACCACAGGTTCCCAAGTTGAGTGCCTCAGCCAGAGCAGGGACCGGAGCTCCAAAGGGCAGGTGGTGAGTGGTGACCATGGCTTTGGGCCCCACACAGGGCACTTCAGCCAGGAATGGAGCTGGTATCTCTGAGGGGCAGGCACCTAGAGCTTCCCTGGGTGACAGTGGCTTGAAATAGGGCTGGGTGGTAGCCCAGAACCCAGGGCAGGGAGCTGAAACTGTGAGGAGTGAGCACTGGGCTGCTGGGCTAGAAGCCCAGTCAGGGAAAGAGCTGGCAGCAGCTGAGTGCCAAGTGGATCAGTGTAGCCAGCAAGAGAACCCAGATCTCCACAAGGTGGTGCCTATCTAAGGGTCACAGGGTGAGATGTTGTAGCTGGGGAGGGAACTGGAATCTCCACATGGCCAGGGCCCAGGGTCACCTATAGTGGAGGAGTAGCAGCCAAGAGACCTCAATAGCCAGCTTTTGCATGGGTCCTAGGGTCTTCA
>NW_007037487.1:0-852 GCF_000164805.1 Carlito syrichta
GACCCATATCACTGATGTACACAGGCATGACAAAGTCTTAGCGAAAACCAAGTTAAACAGAACACTGCTTTTGTGCCTATTGTTAGAAATAGCAATTGAGGTGATTTTGGCCTTTTCTATATTCATTAGTAAAGGGGTATAAGTTTCTTCATTATATTCTCTATGTTTGCAATCATATAACCTTAAGTTTTTAATGGAGGAAGCATACCAAAATCATAATAAAATTGTTCTTTTTGTGCTTACTATCTGAGTAAAGAAACGAAATGTCTGGCATTTAGCTGAAGGTAAATATTAACTTAATTATCAAGGTGTAATATTTTAACCTCATTTTAGCCCATTTGCCTGTATTTCCAAAAAAGTAGCTTGTTTTACTTCTTTTATCGCAGTATAGGAGGTCATATCATGGTAAGCATGAATTTGGTTTTGAGAAAAATTTGGTTTCCTACATGCAACCATGTGAATGTACGTTATTCATATTTCGTCATTTTCTGATGACTCTCAAATATGTTTTTGAAACTCGTGGATGAACATTTGTATGGTTTTGAGAACGTAGCTCTGAAACTATGATGTCATAACTATTATAGTCCATCTCTTTTCTTTACATAGGGGATGATTTCTCTCAAATGTATTCCTAAGATTGCAGTTTCTATACTGTAGGCTGTTAGCACATGAACAGCTAACCCCACAGTGTTTCACAATTGTAAAGCCTAACTCACACTTCTAACAGTATAAACATACGCAATGCCTCTTTCTTCATGATTTTTCCAACATTATTCACGTTCCATTTTTCATGTTTTTTAAAATTTTATTTTGTGCTTGATTGTTAGAGTCAGAGTCTAACTCTGTCGCACA
>NW_007037488.1:0-841 GCF_000164805.1 Carlito syrichta
TGTCTGCTGCTTCTCGTTCATGAAACTATCTATTTTATTATTTAAAAAAATATTTTTGGCTGGGTGCAATGGCTCAAGCCTGTCATCTTGGTACTTTGGGAGGCCATGGTGAGTTAATTACCTGAGAACACGTGTTCGAGAACAGCCTGGATAACATGGCGAGGCGAGACCTCATCTCTACAATAAACCAAAAAAAACCAAAACTGCACTCTAGCCTGAGCTACAGAGTGAGATTCTGACTCTTTCTCTCTCTCTCTCTCTCTCTCTCTCTATATATATATATATAGTTGACAGTCTTAGTTTGAAATAATGTTAAACTCAAAAAAGCAATTAGGAGACTACATTGATTAGACATAAATTTTTAAAACATATTTATTAGTAATTTCTTCATAAAGTTTCTTTTTTTTTTTTTTTTTTGAGTTGGAGTCTCACTCTTGTCACCCAGACTGGAGTGCAGTGGTCACTCCTGGCCATGGCAGCATCGACCTGCTGGGCTCCTGTGATCCTTCCGCCTCAGCCTTCCAAGTAGCTGGAACTACAGGTGCGCGCTACCACGCCAGGCTAATTTTTGATTTATTGTAGAGGTGAGGTCTCGTAAGTTGCCCAAGCGGGTCTTGAACCTGCAGGCTCAGGCAATCCACTCACCTCGGCCTCCCAAAGTGCTGGGATTATTGGCTGAGCCACCGAGCTCAGCCGATTTTTTTTTTTTTTTTGAGTTGGAATCTCACTCTGTCACCCAGACTGGAGTGCAGTGACCGCTTTTTTACACATGGAAGCATGTCTGCCATAAAGAGTTCAATTGGAGAAAGATGGTAAGTTTCATACCATTGATACATCCTTT
>NW_007037489.1:0-810 GCF_000164805.1 Carlito syrichta
GTTCTGTAGATCCTCTTTTCTTTATCAAATTAAGGACACTTAATTTGATTTATAGAATGTCATTTTTATATCAATTTCATAGTTTTAGGGATAACTATCTATATTCATTAATGAATGTGAATTATAATATTTCATTCTTACCATTTCTGTGTCAAGATTTGGGATCAAAATGTTCTGGTATATGAAGCTAGTTAAACTATAGCTAACTCTTTTAAGATATTTTAATAATAATGCAATTTATTTTAAAATTATATGCTGATTTAAATTTCTATTTATTTGGTCAGGCTTTGTGCATAATGGTTTTCTAAGGATTAATATGTATATTTCAAAATTAGTGGCATTATATTTTTCTTAATATACTATTATCTTTGTTGATAACTGTGAAAGTGGTGATAATGTACATTTACAACTTCTAAGTTTGATTCCTTTTGTTCCCAGTCTTTTTACTTGATCAGTGCTCCCAAGGATTAATAGAGTTTATGTTTTTTCAGTAAGCAATTTCTAGGTTTGGTTGACCTGTATAGAACATGTTTCTATGCTAGTTCACTGATTTCTTCTTATTACTATTACTGAATACATCCCACCTTTCCTAAAAAAGTAATGATGAAAACATATCAATAATTCTACAAGGAATAATAATTTGATAATGCCCTTTATCACTTTTTTTCCCTCTAGGAGTAATTTAGATGTACTTTTCTTAATTTCCAAATTTATGCAGATGTTGCTGAGTATTGTGAGATTTTCAAGGTAAAGAGATTATACTCAGCATGATTTTAGACCTTTGAAGTGTGTTGAATTTTGTGTATTATA
>NW_007037489.1:2105-9950 GCF_000164805.1 Carlito syrichta
AAACAGAGCAAAACAAGTATCAGTGCAAAAAAGGTGATATTAAATTTTGTTGTTGACATTTCTAAGATCAGAAACACAAGAAAATAGCAATGTATTAACAAGACCACCATAAGTTCCACATTTTAGAAAAAAAAAGTAAAATACCAGAGCAGGGACTATTAATCATGTGACAACAGTTTTCATTACACAAGTGGAAAAATAAAGTCAAAGAATAGAAGCGACTTTCCTACAATTAAAAAAGTAAATCAAAATTCAAGCTCTGCAAATGCAATTTTTCTTTAAGAGAAAAAGATGCAAATGTCAGGATAAAATAGGGTATTTTCCTTACGATTCTGCCAGAATTAAATCTAATCCCACATAATTTTTAGATCAGTCTTGCTGTTATTGGTATATCTCCTTATAAAATTGAAAATAAATCCATTACCTAATGGAATAAGATGTAGATTTCTTCTTCATTCTATTCCAAATAGTGCCCCAGCCATTTCCTAATTTAACCTTTGGAAATACTCCTTGGACCTTGAAGAATTGCTGAATTTAAAGTTATCATTAAACGTCATGCCAAAAAAATTTCAAATATTGCCCTAGCACTCATGATTTTCACCACCACTGTGAGTGTCACAGTGGCCGTAGTTATTCTCACCATTATTATTATTATTATTATTTTAGTTAGAATCTCACTCTGTCGCCCAGACTGGAGTACAGTGGCCACTCCCAGCCTCCGCAGCCTCGACCTGCTGGGCTCCGGCGATCCTTCCGCCTCAGCCTTCCAAGCAGCTGGAACTATAGGCGTGTGCTACCACGCCTAGCTAATTTTTTTATTTTATTGCAGAAACGAGGTTTCGCCACGTTGCCCGGGCTGGTCTTTTTTTTTTTTTTCCCTGAGTCGGAGTCTCACTCTGTCGCCCAGACTGGAGTGCAGTGGCCACTCTCGGCCACTGCAGCCTCGACCCACTGGGCTCCGGTGATCCGCCTCAGCCTTCCGAGTAGCCAGAATTACAGGCACGTGCTACCATGCCCAACTGATTTTTTTATTATTTTATTGTAGAGATGAGGTCTCGCCAAATTACCCAGGCAGGTCTCGAACCCGCGGGCTCAGGCAATCCACTCACCTCAGCCTCCCAAAGCGCGGGATTACAGGCTGAGCCACTGACCTCGGCTATTCTCACCATTATTAAAGCTGTTAGTAATTGGATGCCTAGTGTATATGACAAAATCAACTGGGTCATTTGCCTAATTTTCTGCTAATCTTTGCAACAAGCCTGACTAAAGTTTGTTGAGTTTAAAATGGTGTGCAGACAGAGGGTGGAACACAGGTCATTGGAGACTGACTCACTGTGGAATCTAGATGCAGTCTTTTTATGAAATACACAGCTGCTTCTTAGTCACCGGTGAGTACCTTACTAGGAGTGGACAGCATGGAATGGAGTAATTCCTAGGGAAGTTCTCACATATGGGGGGAATGAAATGAATGCAAAAGAATGGCCTTGGCTTTTTCTTGTTTTTTACAAAATTTTGTCTAACAATTTTGCAAAGAATAGCAAGAACATGAGCATACAGGAAAGGGCAGGTAGAGAATGACACACTCCAATTAATGAGCACAGATTTTCCTCTCATGTCAAGTCTTTCAAGTGTTCCCTGGGTTCTCATTTAGTGAATAATATGCTTAGTATTTTGTCACAACTCCCAAAACATGAAAATTTACTGTTCCTTTTGAGAGATGAACATTTTACTGAACACTTCATGGAGAGTAGGAAAAAGAATGCACTCACTGCCCAAGGAACAGATATCTTGGTTTACGTTGTCTTTGAACATCTCTGAGAATGTCCCTGAAGACCTTATTCACTTGTCAACGACCTGGCGTCTTTCTCTTTACTTCACAGGCCATTTTCATTTTCCTGGGTTTTCAAGAGTCAGCTAACTCTGGATATTCAGCGCACTCCCCCAAAAATCAGGCATTAGCAGATTCTAAAAATTCCCTATAAATGAATATATTATAAGATCATTTCTTTTGCTCTGTCATGCCCCTGGCGCCCTCACGCATGATTCCAAGAATGTTGTCAAATATTAATTCAAGAGATCAGAATATTCTATTGGAAAGGGAGGAGTGAATTCTGCTCTGAATAAGATATTTTCTCCATGATTTTGAGTCATTTATAACTTTTGCTTATTTTATTTTGTTTTATGACTTACCCCTGTTCACAAGTTTAAGTATCAGGATAAAATCTTTTTTTTCTATCTACAATAAAACAATGACAGAAACAGAATGTAAATCAGCTTCTCATATAAAGAGTGGGTCAGGGTAATAGCCCAATGCTTCAAACCACTCTTTTCTTGACCACAAGTTGCATCCACTTAAGAAGTCTGAAAACTGAAACTAAGTTTCAAACTGATCATAAGAGGGCAATTTAAAAATCAAGTAATAAACACAATTAGCCCGGCATGGTAGCACACGCCTGTAATTCCGGCTACTCCGAAGGCTGAGGTGAAAGGATCGCCGGAGCCCAGCAGGTCAAGGCTGAGGTGACCGGGAGCAGCCACTGCACTCCAGTCTGGGCGACAGAGTGAGACTCCAACTCAATAAATAAATAAATAAACAAACAAACAAACAAACACAACTCACCATCCATGAGACATTCACAGGTAGTATTTTATATTCTGATATGTCTCTTCCTGATGAATTCTGGATAGCATTGGTTTGGCTAAGTCAATGGGATTTAAAAAAAGGTAGATTTTTCTTGCTTTCCCAATACACCACACATAGCTTTTCACGAACACACATTCCCCTCAGAGTGAGGTCCTTGTATTGTTCATCATATAAATCACATGTTATGTGTTGTGTCGTATATTATTGAAAGAATTCCATGCAGCCATGGAGCTGAAAACCGCACACCTGTGGTTCTGGCTACTTGGAAGGCTGAGGTAGAAGGATTGCCAGAGCCCAGCAGGTTGACCCTGGGATGGCCATGAGCATGAGCAATGGAGTGAGACTCCAACTCAAAATCAATAAATTAATTCATTAATTAAAAATATATATAGAGAGAAAGAAACTCAAATTTTAAAAAAATAGAGTGATATTCTATTTTCCCCCAAATTCTTCCTTCTTTCTCCCTCCCACCTTTTTCCCCTTCCTCCCTCCCTTCCTTCTTGGCTATCTCATGTAACATCTACCATTTATCTATTTATCTGTCATCTATCCATCCATCCATCCATCCATCCATCTATCTAATCTATCATCTGTCATCAGTTATCTTACCTACCTACCCATCCATTCATACGTTTATCTATCTACCTCAATAATAAAACTGTTCACTGAGTTTTGAAGGTTGTAATATTATAAATTGTCTACCAAGTCATTCTAAACATTTCCAGTTATTTGCTATTTTAAAATAGTGAATTTTGCATGAAAATTTTGTTTGATGTGGTTGTCTCCAGCTATATTGTCTAATGCATGATCTGACATCAGTCATTACTTCAAACTCTTTTATTAGTTTTCCATGTATTTTAATGTCTAAAACATTATTTATGAAGTTGAATCTTCTTTCAGCTTAGAGAAATCACATTGCGTTTTTTCACATTTATAATAATTTTGATATTGTAAAAGCATGTCTGTATCATTGACCAATAAAAAAATTCAATAAGATATTCAATAGGAGGTCTTAAACATTTAACTTAAGTGATTGACTTAATTCTAATTTCTGTTTTGTTTTTATCCCTAGAACACTATTAATGTTTGTCAATGTTTCAATGTCTTGTGAACTGTAAAATAAATAAATGCATATATTTTACGTTTTTAAACAAACACCTTACCATTTCATGTACTTATTTTACAATCTAGCAGTTTTACTCACAGAAGATCCTTTCTTCTGTTTTATTTGATATCCTTTTACTTCCTTTCTCTGTGATTTCTACATCGTTGCCATTTCCTTCATTTAATTAACTACAATCTCCATCAAATCAATCTCCATGGTTTAATAACTGAATTATTTTACTAATTTAAAACAAACAAGTGTAGCTGGCAGGATGTATTTTATAAAAACTAAATCACTCTAGTAATTACCTTTTGACATTATAATTTTTTTCATTAATTCTCATTAGAGTACATTGATAAGACTGTAAGAATTTCAAACACATATTATTTGCACTCTAGGATAACCATCAAAGTCTAAACTTCCTTCATTGTTTCAATTTTTGATACTTAATCCTCCTGACATGTATTTAGCATGTAGCACAAAATATTTAAAGTACTGTAATTTTATTGCATTAGTCGGAGATAATTTCATGTGTTAAATCAGTGCCAAAATAAAACCTTCAGGCAATCCCAAGATTATGGTTCAAATTATAAATTTTCTTTTTATAATTTTACTTATATTATCTGTGCTGAAATTCAATAATATTTTCATATATAATTTTTTCAGTGGAAAGTTTTTAGAGCACAAACTTTTGATATATAATTTCATATATTGTTTCTTTCAGTTTCATGAGATCAAAAATCAAATTATCTTAAGTTTTGAATTTTACATTTTAAGAAAATTATTTAAACGTATTTGTTTATAAGAAGAAAATTGTCATAGACCATTATTGAAAATGTGTTATTGTGAAAATACATACATATTTTTCAGGAGGTGAAGCATATATCTATATTTTAATATTATGTTTCGAAACCTTAGCAAATCTTAAATGTCTGAAAGTGCTTGATTATATTTAACTACTCAGTACATATGGCTAAAAATTCCCATCTTAATTTCTGAGTTTTCTGTTTGGTTTTTCAAAAACTTTGAAAAAATTTTTTGTAAGATTTTAGCCAAAAGCATTCTGATTTTTTAAGGTTAAAATTTAGTCAATATCTATTTATTTGTACCTACATAGTTGACCTTATCACTGGTCTTTTTTTCCTGTAATTTTATCTTGCCTCTTAGATTATTTTCTTTCTACTAAAAGAACTACCTTTAGTATTTCTCTTGGTGCAGGTTTATTGGGAAGAACTTCTGACTTTTTCTTTGTTGTAAAGAATCATTATTGCACCCTGACTTCCAAGGAATATTGTTGTTGGGTAGAAAATTCTGGATTGGTAGTCACATTCTTTCAGGTCTTCCATGTTCCATTTTATCATATTCTGGATCCCATGATATTGTTCAGCATTAAGTTTTTAATTTAATTGATGGTCCTTTAGAAGTGGTTTTTCCTTGTTTCTTTTTTTTCCTGGCTGTTTTTATTTTTATTTTTTATTTTTTTTTTGTCATTCTACCATGCACCTGCATGTTGTTTTCTTTGCACTTATCCACATTTAGATTTACAAAACTGTTTGCATTAGTGAACCCAGTTTTGTACATGTATTTAATGTTTTTTTCTTACCCATTCTATTTTTCTGCCTTTAATTCCAGTATTTTCTTTATTCATGAATTCCATGTTACAAATGGTCTCATCTGTTGTTGAATGCATTATTACAAGTATTTCTAGTAGGGCATTTTTCAGTGCACAATTTTGACTTTTATTTTTAGATTCTAATTATCTGTAGAAAATCTCCACATTTTAATCTATCTTCTTGGCTTTTTCAATCCTAAATTTTCAAACATTTTAATTATCCTAATTTCATAGAACTTGAAAGAACACTTCCATATATGGATAATCTGCACATATGTTTCTATCATCTGCTACCTCTTTTGGGTTTAGGTCCTGAAGTCCTGTATTTGACTTATGTGTATTTTTAATATATAAAAAATATGGAAACCCCAGATGATTTTAGCTTTCTCAAGAAACTGTGCACATTTCCTGCAAAGGATGGAGGTGGCTCAGGAATGTACTGTGTCTGTCTGTTTCACAACCCCACCTGCCTGCAGACATCAAGAGATTTCTACTGAGAGAGCCTGGTCTAATCTTGCAGTTCTTTCTCTTTTGTTCTTAAAACTTTCCAACAAGTTTTAAGTAAAAGTAGTAAAAAGTAGAAAGAGCTACAGTTATAAAAGTAGAAAGAGTAGTAAACAGTAGAATAGAGTTGGTTTTGAGATAATTTATTTATATATGTATAAATAACACAAGCATATTATCTATATAATTTCTCATTCCATCAGCTTCTAATTTTGGCAAATGTCTTTAGAGTGCGACCAGGTATGGAATGAACCTCCCCACGTCTCTCTTAAAACCTCTACTGCTTTTTTTTTAATCTCTGAGACACAGTTCTGCAAGGGTATGATGTGCTCATCCTTCTGACCACACACAACATCAGCAAATTCACCTAAGGTGAAAGTCGCCAGAAAACCAGTACCTAGCTTGAAGTTTCTGTTCTCCCTGAAGTTTTAATTCTTTCTATTTTTGATGTAGTCATTGCTTTCCCATGCCCTCAGACAAATTTCTGTCTTTTTGCAGACTTTCATGCTGATCTCTGTGGTGGTTCTAATCTGCTGCCAGATACTGTATCCTACACAGCTGGGATCACTTTCCATGTTTTCAGTATAACACACACACACACACACACACACGCACGCACGCACACACACACACACACACACACACACACACACACACACACACTGTAATGAGTTTAAAGATGTCCCCACACCCAAAAGACATGTGATTTCTTAAACTCTAAAAGCTGTGAATATGACCTCATTTTTTTAAAAAAGGCTTTTTGTAGATATTAGTTAATGTCGACACTTATGGTTGTACACTTCCTTCTTAGAATTGCCTTTGATGCACCCCATAAGTTTTTAACTTATTTTTAAAACTTGCTGGGAAGTTGACTTTATTGACTATGAATACAATCTCTCCTACTTTGTTTCTATTAATTTTTATATTTTTTATGATGCTAGATTGGCATGGGGTGGTTGTTGTTGAAAGTTTTCTGTCTCTCCTAGACTGCTCTTTTTCTGTTGATTTGCCAGGAAAGAGTGGGCTTCTCTTGAGACTTTCTTTTTTTTTTTAATATGCTCTACTAATACTTGTGGTTTCTCCAGAATCTGACTCATGATACAGAGGAGGCAACAGAAAATCCTAGAGAGTCACCACCATGTTGTTCCCTGAGTCTCCCCTATTAAGTCCACTTTCATCTCCTCACCTTCCAGAGTCTTCCTGTAACTGCTTCCTACATAGTGTGTGCTGTTAGCTATGCTGAGCAGGAGAAACAGGAGGAATGTGGCTACTCTGTTTTGTCTGGATTGAGAAACCTCTCTTCATCACATTTTATATTTGCTTTTCTTGTGGCACAAAGGAAAGCTACTGATCTGATACAGATTTTTCTAAGTCGATCACTTTACTATTGTCTACATATATTTTTGTTTCAATTTGATAGGTTTCATAGCTCGAGAATATTGTAAGTATAATTTTAGTACTGCCATTACCTTAACAATATTTATAATTCTGTTGTCATTTATCATAATGAGTTAAAGACTCAGAAGAATTTTAAATATTTCCTCATTTTAATTTTTCTCTTAGAGTTATATGACTGATTATTACTGAAAAAAGTAGAGATAAAAATGTAAAATATAAATTTTATTGTATAAGTATATGCTCATGATATATTAAAAATAAAATATTCTCTACACATTTTTAAGTCCTAGTCAAAATATCACCTTTTCAAACATTTTTCTACATTTTTTTTGCAAAATGCTTTCTTTTTCACCAAAAATTGTAATTTCTTAATGAAATATGAAACATAGATTTATTAAAAGAAAGATATGTTACAAGCAGTATACCAGTGAGAGTGTGTGCTCCCCAAATAATTGTCTCATTAATAGTTTGGTTATTGTATATGGTTTGGCATTTATTTATTCTCAGTTTAAATTCTAATTTATGTTGTTTGAAATTTTTCTGACTGTGGAGATGATCTTCCATCTCTAAACACATGTCTTG
>NW_007037490.1:0-346 GCF_000164805.1 Carlito syrichta
CTGCTGGACTCAGGCGATCTTTCTATTTCAGCCTTCCAAGTAGTAGCTGGAACCACAGGCGTGCACCACCAGGCCTGACTAATTTTTTAATTTATTGTACAGACAAGATCTTGCCAAGTTGCCCAGGCTGTTCTCAAACCACTGGGCTCAGGCAATCCCCTCTCACTTCTGCCTCAAAGTGCTGGGATTAGAGGTATGAGCCACTGCCCCAGTCTAGAGTATTTCTTTTCTTTTTTTTTTTTTGAGTTGGAGTCTCACTCTGTCGCCCAGACTGGAGTGCAGTGGCCGCTCCCAGCCACTGCAGCCTTGACCTGCTGGGCTCCGGCGATCCTTCCGCCTCGACCTT
>NW_007037491.1:0-1184 GCF_000164805.1 Carlito syrichta
AGTGCCTCTCCAAGCACTGTTTCTGGTAGTATGAATTTTCAGTTTGCCCAGATACGGGGAGAGAGAAGAGGGATCTCTGGGGACTCGTCCTTCAACTGTTTCAACTCCAGGCTTGGGACTGTGCTGGGGCCAAGGGAGGACTCGTTGCTGTGGCCAGCTGTCAACTTGTTTCCAGCTTGCTTCTCCAGGCCCTTTGGTCTGGAGGAGGTTTAGCTTTGTGCTCCTGTGGCAGTGGCTCTCCCTGCACTCTGTAGGACTCTTCCTAGTGGGTGACATCAGGGGAAGTGGCTACATGTGAATAGTACCAAGCTCTAAGCAGCCCTATGTAAGTTGGAGAGTTTCTCCTTACTTTCCTGCTTTTTTCACTTTTCATTTATAGAGCTGGGAGGTTCATCTTTGATGAAGGCAAGTGGTCCAATGGAGCACTTGCCCTCCTCTTTCTGTAGCACCTCTCAGTCAAGCAGTAGCGTGCTTGGTTCTAGGTATGGAGTGATGAGCATGAAAGGGCCTGATTCTTGTCCTTATGGAAATTGAGACATTACTTGAATAATTACCTGACTACATATTAAGTTGCTCTGAAGGAAAGGTGTATAGTACTCAGGGAATGAAAGATAGGGTTGAGTTTGGCCTGTTTAGGGAAGTCAGGAAGGCTTCCTGGAGGAAGGAACTTTGGAGCTGAGGGCTGCAGACAGAGTTGGTATATGGTGGCAGGTAGAAGTAGAGCATACTCCAGAACTGGCAGAGGCCAGGGCAGCTGGAACCCAGAGAGAGGTGAGAGGCCAGACCCTGCAGGATCTCTCACACCTTGGGAAGGACTTGGGTCTTCATCTCAAGATCTCTGGGAAGACATCAGAGAACTCACTGATGGTGTTGATACGATTGAGTGTATAACTGACTGGACAGACAAAAATGGATGTGGAGAGTCCAGAGAGAGGAAGTGGCGGTTATCCAGGCCATTGGGGTGTTTGGTTAGGGGTTCCTGATAGTGATTGGAAGGAGTAAGCATCATGGAGAGATGCCTAGGGGTAAAATAGACACATTGGGGACTTGATGTGGCACATGAAGGAACCTGCCGTGTTGAAGGATAACAGGTGGTGTCAACTTGAGTGTAGAATGAATGATGGCACCCTTCTTCACATTGGGAATGTGAGAAGAAGCCCTTAACTGACTCTTTGGGGGGATGG
>NW_007037492.1:0-806 GCF_000164805.1 Carlito syrichta
AGGGGAAATCTTTTTAGGGGGAGGGATTAGATTGGAAGTGGAGGGATACTGCAAATGGAGGGAGAGACATAACCCATCAACCAGGGACCATGTATAATCAATGTTTGTATATCTAACTCTGAATTGTACCCCACATTTTAAAAAAAATTATAATAAATAAATAAATACATAAAAGCTGTAAAATGTGCAACTGTCAATAGGTTTTATACTATTTTTTATTTTTTCTTACTTTAAAGATGATTAAAATTCAGGGTTGGGTATAGAAATGTTCATTATGTAGGGATTGATATGTAAGAAGTGTATAATACTCCAATAACTCTTTTTCCTTTTACATAGTATAATATTGCTTTCAAAGTGACAACTATTTTGTTCCTCACATAAATGCCGAATGTTTTATTCTGCATAAATTGAAACTTCTTGAGAATCCACACGTATATAATCCTTGTTGATAATTGAACCTTGAGGATCAGTGTACCTAAGTACTATTCGGAACACAGAATGCAGGATGAATCTTAAAAACTTTAGAAAATAAAACAGCATCATTTTTTAACACAGCTATTTCCTTTCGTAAAATTTGTGTACGATTTCTCACTGAACTCTTTATTTTCTGCTAGTTAACTTTGAACAGATGTTAAAGAAATGCAATCCTTTTTTTTTTTAATCAGTATTTTTTATTATGGTTTTGTGGGGTACAGTTAAGGGTTAGGTGTACAATGACATTTCATTCAGGCACCCTGTAGATAAGAAGTGTTTTCCCATCCCCCGACAGATATTTGCTACTGTTAATCCCATCCCCCCTCCCCCCC
>NW_007037493.1:0-907 GCF_000164805.1 Carlito syrichta
TTATAGTTAATTTTTGTAATTATATAAATCAATATTAGCTACATTTATATTACAAATTCTAGTGTTATTCAAAATATGGTATTATAAAAAAGACTTTTTAAAGTGTTACAATATTTTAAAAAGTAACAACATAAGAAAGTTAAGTCATTTATACATGGCATTTTTGTCTTCTCTAGTTTAATTTTTCTACTTTTATCTGCTTTATAAGCTATCTTGCAGGTATTGTCAGAAGTACATGTTTCTATCCTCAAATTTAATTTATTAAAAACATGATTGCATTCATTCAAGGAACAAGAAGTTCCCCGAGGCAAGTGAACATGAAGGTGGCAGAGTATTCAAAAATAAGGTTAAAAACAAATGAAATTTTGCAGGGCTCAGTGGCTTAGGCATGAAATCCCAACATTTGGTAGGCCAAGGTGAGAGGATTGTCTGAGCCCAGAAGTTCAAGACCAGCCTAGGCAGCATAGCAAGACCTTGTCTCTACAAAAAAATAAAAAATTAGCCAAATGTAGTGGCACTCATCTGAGGTCCCAGTACCTCAGGAAACTGAGCCCAGGAGGTTGAGGCTGTAGTGAACGGTGATCATGCCACTGTACTCTAGCCTGGGTGACAGAGTGAGACCCAAACACACACACATACATACACACAGAATAAGTGAAATTCTGACACATGCTCCAACATGGATGAACCTTAAGTCATATGTGAAATCAAAGAAACCAGACTCGGTGGCTCAGCCTGTAATCCCACACCTTGGGAGACTGAGATGAGTGGATTGCCTGAGCAGGTGGGTTCGAGACCTACCTGGGCAACTTGGTGAGACCTCATCTCTACAATAACTCAAAAAAATTAGCCGGGTGTGGTAGAGCGCACCTGTAGTTCCAGCTACTTGGAAGGCTGAGGCATAAGG
>NW_007037494.1:0-811 GCF_000164805.1 Carlito syrichta
TTTATCTGCAGAAACCCTGCAGGCTAGGAGAGCTTGGAGCCCTATCTTCAAAGTCCTAAAGGATAAACAATTTCAACCAAGAATAACCTACCCAGCCAAGCTAAGCTTCATCAGTGAGGGAGAATTAAAATCTTTCCCAGATATCCAATCCCTAAGAACTTATGCAGCCACAAAACCATCTCTACATGAAACACTCAAGAAAGTACTAAACACAGAAGAAAAGGAAAAAAGAACAACGTTCTTCACAAGAGTACAGGGAAAAGAATAAAATATACACGAACCAACCCCAAAAGAAAGACAAAAAAAAAAAAAAAAAGAAAAAACCAAGTGGAAGAACAATAACTCAATAAGAACTCCATGATAGGGATGAACTCTCACATTTCAATAATTAGTCTGAATGTGAATGGACTAAACGCACCACTGAAAAGACATAGAATGACAAAATGGATAAAATATCACCAGGCAACAATATACTGCCTTCAAGAGACCCATCTCACTAGAAAGGACATACACAGACTCAAAGTAAGAGGATGGGAAACAAATTTTCAGGCGAATGGAACACAAAAGAAAGGAGGAGTCGCGATCCTAATTTCAGACAAAATACCATTTAAGCTATCAAAAATTAAAAAAGATACAGAGGGCCACTACATAATGATAAAAGGTTCACTCCATCAACAAGAAATATCTATCCTAAACATATATGCACCCAACATAGGCGCACCAACATTCATAAAGCAACTTCTAGGAAAACTAAAGAAAGACATTGATTCTAACACCATAATAACTGGGGACTTTAATACACCACTCACAA
>NW_007037495.1:0-1052 GCF_000164805.1 Carlito syrichta
CAGTACATGAATATCCCCTATGAAATGTATGTAAAAAATATTTTAAGCTGCCCCCCCTTATTTTCCACCCTATTTTCTATCTCCTCACTGTCCTATCATTTCAGACTATGTCACAATCTAGAAATTAAATTGCAAAGTATATTTTAGGCTTTTTGTTCCTTTTTGATATTGGTTGGAAAATGAGATTATATTATTTATTTATATGGAAGAATTGCATGGATGACCTATCCTTATAGGAGTGTGAATGGTGAATGGTGAATTGGACCATTGTTTACAGATTTTTCAGAAGCATCTGGTGCTTTGACCTTGGCAATGGTGCCTGATGAAGAGGAGGAGCAGGACCAAGAGAAGTTGCAGCAGTCAGAGATAAACAGATCTCTTCCTGGCTGTGACAAAGGTTCAAATGTTGCAGCATTATTATTATTATTATTATTATTATTATTATGTCGAATTCTCACTCAGTCGCCCAGGCTGGAGTGCAGTGGCATGCTCACAGTCACCCCAGCATTGGCTGCCTCAGTCTTTCAAGTAGCTGAAACTACAGGCACGCACTACATGCCTGGTTAATTTTTTGATTATTGTAGAGATGAGACCTCACCAAGTTGCCTGGGCTGGTCTTGGTCTCGCGGGCTCAGGCAATCCACTCACCTCAGCCTCCTAATGTGCTGCAATGACAGGCTGAGCCACCGAGTCTGGCCTGCAACATTATTTTTTAATTTATGTAGAGGCTTTAGACATCTCTATTTCACAGAAATTTATCAAGAAGAAAACTATGCCCAGTTCAAATTTCTCTCTAGAGGCATGGATTATCCATGATGCCATTTGAGCTTTATGAAGAATTAGGAGTCAAACCATGCTGTTGCTTAGTAGTGTTCATCACAAGTCACAGTCCAGGGCATATTTATGTGAAGTGTTTGTGCATGGCGGCCCCTCTTCAAGGGAAGGGTAGGAGTACCAGGATTTCAGCCTGGACTGTGGTATTGGTTTCACATTATGTGTTTGGGAATGATCTCATCATTTTAGCTATTAGATAACTCTAAAATTGCATTGTC
>NW_007037496.1:0-1023 GCF_000164805.1 Carlito syrichta
CTACCAACTCTGTCTGCAGCCCTCAGCTCCAAAGTTCCTTCCTCCAGGAAGCCTTTCCTGACTTCCCTAACCAGGCCAAACTCAACCCTATCTTTCATTCCCTGAGTACTATACACCTTTCCTTCAGAGCAACTTAATATGTAGTCAGGTAATTATTCAAGTAATGTCTCAATTTCCATAAGGACAAGAATCAGGCCCTTTCATACTCACCACTCCATACCTAGAACCAAGCACGCTACTGCTTGACTGAGAGGTGCTACAGAAAGAGGAGGGCAAGTGCTCCACTGGACCATTTGCCTTCATCAAAGATGAACCTCCCAGCTCTATAAATGAAAAGTTAAAAAAAGCAGGAAAGTAAGGAGAAACTCTCCAACTTACATAGGGCTGCTTAGAGCTTGGTACTATTCACATGTAGCCACTTCCCCTGATGTCACCCACTAGGAAGAGTCCTACAGAGTGCAGGGAGAGCCACTGCCACAGGAGCACAAAGCTATACCTCCTCCAGACCAAAGGGCCTGGAGAAGCGAGCTGCAAACAAGTTGACAGCTGGCCACAGCAACGAGTCCCCCCGTGGCTCCAGTACAGTCCCAAGCCTGGAGTTGAAACAGTTGAAGGACGAGTACCCAGAGATCCTTCTTCTCTCTCCCCATATCTGGGCAAACTGAGAATTCATACTACCAGAAACAGTGCTTGGAGAGGCACTTCCCCCTACTCATCATTTCCCCAAGTCCGTGTGGCGATTTTTCCACTATCTGCCTTCGTGTTGTTACTGATTCTCAAATCTAAGAGATGGACTGAGTTATTTTTAAATGGGTAGACTGAAAACGCACCAAAAGCATTCTCACAGTCCAACACGTTCATCCCCAGAGCACTCTTATTTGGCCAGCCAGGAGAAACTCTGGCTCTGCAAAGTCAAGCTGAAAGCAAATTTCATCCCTTCCCTTGTACCAAAAGAAACACAGCAAAAATGGTTTTACAAGAAGTCCAAGACTCTTTAGCATGAATTTAAACTTCTTTCTGAGG
>NW_007037497.1:0-785 GCF_000164805.1 Carlito syrichta
ACCTTGTCAAAGAAAGGCCAGTGCAGGCTATGCCCACTTCTGCTCCCATTCATATTCAGATAGTAATTACCACCAACCCTATATTTTCCATAATAATGAGGAGATGCTGTCATGTCTATCAAACAACAACAACACACACACACACACACACACACACACACACACACACGTGGTGAAATTAGACATTCTCAACCTGAAGTAAACTTTTCACATTTTTCCTTCTGGGTTTTTCTCTCTTCCATGTCAGAGTTATTTATTTATTTATTTATTTTTGAGTTGGAGTCTCACTCTGTTGCCCAGACTGGAATGCAGTGGCCGCTCCTGGCCACCGCAGCCTCGACCTGCTGGGCTCCAGCGATCCTTCCACCTCAGCCTTCCAAGTAGCTGGAACTACAGGCGCACACTACCATGCCCTGCTAATTTTTTGATTTATTGTAGAGATGAAGTCTCGCCAAGTTGCCCAGGCGGGTCTCGAACCTGCGGGCTCAGGCAATCCACTCACCTCAGCCTCCCAAAGCGCGGGATTACAGGCTGAGCCTGGCTGGCAGAGTTATTTAAGGAGGAGTTTAGCCTTATTTTAATGGTGAGTTTCTTTTTTTTTTTCCCTTTATAGGGAACATTGAAGGAAAGCTCCCAGTGGTCAAAGAGGTGTTACTGAAGTCCACATCAGCAAATCAAAACAATTACCCAATCATCGTTTAAGAGAGCCTACTGTTCTTGTTTGTTTCTTAGTAGTTATGTTAATGTGCATAATCCTACTCCTCTACTCAACCTCCTTTTAGAAA
>NW_007037498.1:0-928 GCF_000164805.1 Carlito syrichta
ACGCTTATTCAGCAAGGCCAACGCGAGAGTGACTGCATTTCCTAGCCTAGAGAAACGCCAAGGGGTAAAACGTTTCAGGGCTCAAACAGAAGGCAACCACTGCTTTTCTACAAGTGAGTGTGTAGCACTCATTTCCCTCAGTCTGACACCATTGACATGCTCATTCCTACATGTGAAGTATCGACATAACATGCTCGGCTATGCTCATTCAAGCCGTACCTTGAGAATCGTGTATTACACCGTACAGCACACAAGAATCAAACTGCTGGAAAATACATCACAATGCAGTAAACATTTGACACAGCATTTCCCAAGCTGATGCACACTCACAGCCAGCAAGCCAAGCCTGTCAGCTCTTCCTCGTAAATGCCAACGGAAGAGCAATGGCTTTGGATAGGAGACGGACAGTTCAAATCAAAAACACTTTAGAATTCAATAGGTGAACAAATCATGCTTTCCCAAAGATGACAGCGAACCGGTCATGTCGCTCAGTGTGGCACCATGGAGTTGTGCACTTTGTATACAGGAAACGTTGTATACAGCTCTGCTAGGCCTTTGCATTCAATGTTGGATAATACACGCTGAAAAACAGGGAGAATCAGGCGTCACGCCAAAGACCAAGACACTATAATACTTGTTGCCCCCCCATTCAGTGACGTGCCGTTTGGAGGAATGTCTCCCATGGAAGACTGTTGTTTTCCGGAAAGCAAACAATGGCTCTCGGCCCTCGTTGGCAAATGAACCCGCAGAGCCATTGTATTCCGTGTGAGACGCCCGTGTCAAAAGAGAAAACTTTTCAGCATTCTCCGCTGAATGAAACATGCTTGGCTACCCATGGCTGTGGAGATCTGGATCCAGTCAGTGCAGCAGCTGAAGTTGCACTCTGGTCACCAAATGCTCCCTCGCCTAGTATAGTGCATATACAGGA
>NW_007037499.1:0-788 GCF_000164805.1 Carlito syrichta
TCCTAGCAGGTTAAGACTGTGGTGGCTGTAACTGTGTCACTGCCACAGTGTGACAGAGTGAGACTCCAACTCAAAAAGAAAAGAATTTAACTCGTCTGTGGAATCATTGAGATTACACAGTTCATATTTTGTACTTCATACATGCATTATGTATTTAATTGTTATCAGAACAGTGGAAACACTGCACAAAAGTACATCAACTGTTTTTCTATTATTTCTGGATATGCATATAGTCTACCACAATTTCCACTCACTTATTGATGAGGAAAAACTGAAAAGGAAAGGAACTGTGGATTGCCCTGTCTTTCTCTTTTCTACTTTGTCATCATTTTTTGGCATAAGGGGTTGGGCTATTATGAGAAGGCAAGAGAAAATAATGGGATAAGTTTCCTTGTTCTTTGTGTTTTTTAAACTACCATTGCCTGCCTTCCTTCCTGCCTTCCTTCCTTCCTTCCTTCCTTCCTTCCTTCCTTCCTTCCTTCCTTCTTTCCTTTTTTTTAGCATTTGAAACAAGTGCTGATTCACAGGAAGCTTGACCTCTTAGGGCCGACAGTGATCCCACTCACTCAGTTGTCACATGCTTCTATTGTTCTTGCTCTGAATCTTGCTGAACTTTCATGCATTGTGAGTTCAGTGAAGTTCTGTTTACACAAGGTACATGGCAAACACTCTCATGCAAATGGAGTTGCAAGGAGTGGGTGGCATGCATATTGCATGTCACCTCTGCTCACGTGTATGCACCACGGGCCCCACCCAATTCCACTTACAAACACAAGTTCAAAGAGAAA
>NW_007037500.1:0-690 GCF_000164805.1 Carlito syrichta
GTACCTTGCGCAGGGGAATACACAACTTTTTAAAAAAGTAAAAGTGAGCAAAATTTCCTCATTACATGAAACAATTCAGACATATCAAGGGAAGCCAAGAGTAGAGCAACAAGTTACACTGGAGGAAGACTGCTTTTTAGGCCTTTATAATAAATATTTTAGCATCGGACCATAACAGTAAGTTAGAACTCGAGGGAAAAAAAGTTATAGGAGTTGACAAAAAAAAAGTTGAAGGAGAGAGTTATCATCTCAGACCTTATCAAGGAAACAAAAAGCTGAAGGCAAAAATGTTTTTTTTGTTTTTTTTTTTGAGTTGGAGTCTCACTCTGTCGCCCAAACTGGAGTGCAGTGGCCGCTCCCGGCCACTGCAGCCTCGACCTGCTGGGCTCCGGCAATCCTTCCGCCTCAGCCTTCCAAGTAGCCAGAATCAGCTGCCACATCCGGCTGATTTTTTCCTTCCAAGTAGCCGGAATCAGCTGCCACACCCGGCTGATTTTTTCCTTCCAAGTAGCCGGAATCAGCTACCACGCCCGGCTGATTTTTTGATTTATTGTAGAGATGAGGTTTCGCTGCCCAGGCGGGTCTCGAACCCGCGGGCTCAGGCAATTCACTCACCTCAGCTTCCCAAAGGCGTGGGTTTACAGACTGAGCCCCAAGCCTAGCTGCAAAATGTTTTACCTGCAAATAATG
>NW_007037501.1:0-1134 GCF_000164805.1 Carlito syrichta
TGCATCCAAGCCAACTTTTCCTGGTTGAATGGCTTTTAAGAATCACATTAACGTCTATTCATTATTTTAATATCGAAGGCCAGCTTCTCACAGACTCATCCACCCAGGGAGTCCTCACCATCAGCTGTGAATGCCAGGAGGACTTGGACCTCTGAGAATTGCTGAGAATCAATGCAATGATCTCTGGCAAAGCATGAGTGCAGAGCCCATCTGTCTCCTCAGGATGAGAGAGGGTAAGAAAGAACACGGAGTGAAGAGGAAACCCTGGCCTGGAGAGCACAGCAGCAGCTCTCTCCGTGGGTCTTCACACACACACACACACACACACACACACACACACACACACACACACACACCCCTGTTCACACACATCAGAATGTTTAAGCATAAAGCAGAATTATCCAAATGGTCTTGTGTGTCTGTTTCCACACTTTTTCATATAACTTGGTGGAATAAAATCAACTTCTGTGATCCTAGACTCAGTAAATAAAACCTGTTCATTTTCACTAGCAGGTTTAAATGTCACAAAGCTAGTATTTCATATTAAAAAGTCAAGTTCATAAAGTATTTCCATATGGAATCCCCTAAAACAGGGACCAGAGGATTTTCCCCCTTTTGTCAGAGACATAACAAAAGAATTAATGGGCTCAAAAAAAAAAAAAATGAAAGAACCTCCTTTCCTTGCCTACTCCTTGTTTATACTAAGAAATCAACATACATTTGTCAACTTGGGCTATTCATGCTAATAAGAAGCATCTAACACAGAAATAATTCACAACAATAGCTAATTCAAAAGCAATTAATATTTTAGCTTTGAAATACAGTCATATACTGATGACAACATTTCCATCAAAGATGGATCACATTTACAATGGTGGTCCCTTAAGATTAGAATACTGTATTTTTTACTATACTTGTTCTATGTTTACATATGTTTCTGAGAGGGGTCCAAAACCCCCGGAATTTATTTATAAAAAATTGTGTATTTGTTCTTACATGTTTAAACTTCAGTCACCCTCAAAGTATACTTTGTTTGATGCAATACACCTATTGAGATGCTCTCTCCCCCACTCAAAACATTTTTGAGCCCATCCATTTTGATGCCTTTTCGTGTTTCTGCTCTTTTTTACGTTT
>NW_007037502.1:0-5605 GCF_000164805.1 Carlito syrichta
GGCCGCGGCGGACGGCGGGGTCCGGCTGAGGGCGGCCCCCGCCCTCGCCCGTGCTTCCCGCTCTGGTGCCGCGCTCCTCGCTGGCTCCCCGCCGGGGTCTTCCCGGGTGGCCCGAAAGCCGTCGCCGCGGAGTTGGGTCCGGGTCTTCGTGTCGGCTCTGGTCTCTCTCGTGTCCGGACTCGGGGCTCCTCCACCACTTCTCTTACTTCTTGGCCTTCCGATCGGTGTATCCAGAGGCCACAGTTTTTGACAAGTCAGGCCCTTGAGGAGTTCATTTCTCTTGAAAAGAAAAGTTTATTTTCTCCTTTGAAAACAATCAGGCCTTTGAAGAGGTTCTCTTTTTTAAAAACCAGGCATTTGAAGAGTTTGTTTCTTTTGCTGGCCCTTTAAAAATACTGGCTCTTCTTCAAAAATGCGTTTTACTCTTTTAATACATCCGACGCCTTCTTGATGTAATTTGTAATGTCCCTGTGGTGTTCGGTTTTATAATGGATACATTTGGGGTTGTAAAGTTTCTCTAATTACGTCTTTCTTTCTGAGGCGCATAGATTCCTTTTGATGTTTCTCTTTGATCTTGAGTTATTTAGGGTAGTTTCTTCATTCCCAAATTAAGATGTATTTTGATTTTTTACTTTACCGTATTGTCCGAGAATGTGGACTGTCAAGTCTCAACTTTTAAAAATTTATCAGGATTTTCTTTGAAGCCAAGTTACACAGTGAGTTTTGTTCAGTGGATGCAAGAGGAAAAGTATGTTTTTATCACTTTTGACTTATCGGATGCTATCATAGGATCCTCTTATTCAACAAAAAAGTACTTCGGACCTTGAATTGCACTTTGATATTTGCATTGCCATGCTTGCTTTCACTTTTATGGCATTTGGATGACATCTCTGCCCGGAGCTTTGTTTTATCTTCATATTTGTGTCTGTTTTAGATGACCTGTTTGTAAACAATAGATATCTTTTGCTTTATCCAAATCCAACTTATCGTCTCTGTTCATGGAATTTTAGCTCTTCAGTGTAGTGATGATTTATTGATTTTATTCCTTTCCTTTTATGTTTACTATTTTTAAATCTCTTTATTTTCTGGTTTGCCTTTATACTCTTTCATTGGATTGATTCAATTTCCATAGTTTCCATTCTTTTTTGTTCCTTCGTTCATTCGTTTGTTTGTTTGTTTGTTTGTTTGAATTGGAGTCTCACTCTGTCCCCCAGGCTGGAGTGCAGTGGCACAATCACAGCTCACCACAGCCTTGACCTTCTATGCTGGGATTACAGGCATGAGTGATGCGCCCAGCCCATTATTTCCATTCTACATCCCCATTTAACTTCTGTTATTTTTCTGAGATTATTAGGAATATTTTGTTATAAGATCCTCTTTTTTCTTCTGTTTTTAAATAGCGTCTTGCTCTTTTGCCCACCCTGTAGTGCAGTAGTGTAATCTTGGCTCATTGTAATCTCAAATTCTCGGGCTCAAATGATCATCCTGCCTCAGCCTCCCAGGTAGCTGAGATTACAGGTGCATACCACCCCACCCATTTAATTAATTTATTTTTTGTAGAGATGGGGTCTTGTTTTGTTGCCCCAACTAAGATATTATATTACTAATCTTTCTTTTCTTTTTATTTTTTTGAGACAGGGCTATGTTGCCTAGGATGGTCTTGAACTCCTGGACTCAAGCAATCCTCCCACCTCACCCTCCCAAAGTGCTGGGATTATAGGTGTGAGCCACTGTGCCCAGCCTTGCTTTTCTCTTTAATGGCCTCCTTATCACATCATCGCCTTGTCCTTTTTTATAACTATATATGTTTTGCAAGAATTGTTCCTATTCAAGATTACTTTTCTGACTCATTTTACATTCATTTGGAATTGTCCTCTGGGTATTTCCCTCAAAGCTAGAGATATTCTGCCAGTGCTTTCATTTCTGAAAATACCTCTCTAGCTCTAAAAGGGGAGCAGTCTTTTAAATGCTATTTCTAATATCACTTGGTTTTCATAACTGCAAATGAACAGTCTTGGTTTTCTTCGTTTTTAACTCTGTAAATAATCTGTTCCTTCACATGTGCTTTAGATTGAGAAGTGTTTTTCACTTTTAAATCTGTCCTTAATCCTCAAGAATTTCCCCAGATACTCGTTGGCTGGGTTCCTGTTTGTGCATGTGTAGGAAGGAGATTGTGGGGGAGGCTGATGGAATGGGCCTCGTTGTGTCAGTGGGGGACATGTATCCGGAGGCTGTCTAAGGCCCTCTTGCAGGTGCAGGTGTGCCTGGATCGGGACCCTTGGAAGGGCTAATGGAGATGCCCAAGAATAGTCATACCGGCATGGAGTCCCGTCATTGACTGAGGGAGAGCCGGGACCATCAGGGAAGAAGCCCTGGGGTCTGTGATCAGGAACTACGGGATGAGTGGCTTGGGGCCTGTAGGCTGCAGGACATGGGCATCCGTGTTTCTGAAGCCTGAGTTCTGTCTTCTGGGGGCAGGGTCCCTGAACAGAGGTTGACTCTAGGAGCCGACTGATGAGTGGGAGGGAGTGAGGCGTTAGGCGCCAGGTAGCAACTTGAAGGGCTTGTGAAGTCGGATCGTATACCGTTGTGTCTTTCGGCTGTTCTATAAAGTGTTGAAGCAATCCACAATTACTGGGTATCAGGGTGTTTCCGGCCTTTCTTTCTTATTAGTCATTTGTGGTAAAAATTCCTGCATTTAAATCTTTGAGCAGTATGGATGGGATGATTTTTTTAATGATGTAGTTCTAGAAATAAATTTTTGGGTAGGAGGTGCATGAGCACTAAGTATTGCATGTGTGACACTGGCGTACTTCCTTCTGTCGTCTGTACCTCTGCCCATCTGGTGTTTTTGTTTGTTTTTTTTTTCCTTCAGATTTCCGCCTCTTTCCCAGAACAGCCAAAAATGACCAAGTCCCTGGTGAGTTCTCATTTGTTCATCTATTTATTTGGTGCTTTCTTTTACTCTTTAATGGATTTGAGGAGGCATCATATAGTAAAATGACAAGTATAGATAAATAAAAACTAAGATCAGAGAAAACGAAGAAGAGACTGTCAACTCCAAGTCAAGTCTGGAGTATAGAAATGTGTGAATCACATGGTGTCACGCAGTTATGAACTTTAAACGGTAAGATTGTTTCTGATCTTCCTGACAGACATAGCAATAATGGAAACTGGATTCGTGGTTTATATTAACAGGTAATGTATTTCATCTGTGGTAAAGATTTCCTGGCTCTTGATGTTTGAGAAATTTTTTGATAGATCTTCAGATGGATAGTGACAGAACAGTCTTCATCAGCAACCTTGTTTAAAGTACACCAACAGGCTTTCCGTTGTCTTATAGAGCAGTACTTCTCACGCTTTACTTGCATCTGAATTCAGATTCTGATTTAGTAGGTATGGGATGGGATACAAGGGTTTGCATTCCTCACAAATTCCCACAGACTATCAATGCTGTTTGTCCAAGGACCACCTCTGAAGCTTGAGGTTTTGTCAGGAACGGGTGTTGAGTTATGTTAAGTGCTTTTTCTGGCATCAACTGACATGATCATGTGGTTTTACTTCTGTGGTTTGTCGATATGGTAGATTACTTTGGTTTTTTTGTTGTTGTTTTAAATATTAGCCAGCCTTTCGTTCTCGGACTAAACTCCACTTGTCCATGGTATAGACTTCTTTTTATTTATTTGTGTTTTCTAATATTTTGTTAAGGGTTTTCGTATCATACTTATGAAAGATTTATCATGCTTTTCTTTCTTTCTCTCTTCCTATTCTTATAAGGCCACCTGGCTTAAAAAGCCCTCTCTCCAAATGCAGTTACATTGGGGATTAGGGCTTCAACATAGGAATTTTGGGAGGACACAATTCATTCCATAGCAGAAATACTCCCTTATTAGCCTTATACTATTTGCAAGATAGATAATGGTATCTCCTGTGCTATTCCTTATATTGATAATTTGTGTTTTCTCTTTTTTTTGTATGTCAGTCTCATTAGATGTTTGTAAATTTTATTGCTATAAATTTCCTCCTCATCACACCTTTAGCTGCATCCCACAGATTTGGACATTTTCCATTTTTACTCAATTTAGTGTAGTTCTTAAATTTCTTCAAGACTTTCTCTTTGACTCATGGATTATTTTGAATTGTGTTGCTTAGTTTCCAAGTGTTTGAAGATTCTTTTTGTCATCTTTCTGTTTCTGATTTCTAGTTTGAATTCATTGTGTTCAAAGAACATAACTGTGTGGTTTCAATTCTTTTAAATTTGTGGAGATTTGTCTAGTTCTTAGAATAACAATTATTGAGAGAGGGGTGTCGAAGCCTTCAACTGCAACTGTAGATAGCCTCATTTTCCTTTTAGTGCTGTCAATCCTTGCTTCATGTTTTTGCAGCTTTATCGTTAGGATTGCCGTGTCTTCCTGACAGATCAACTGTTTAACCACTAGGTGTTACAGACTAAATGCCCCCACCGAAATTAATATGTTGAAACCCCTAGCCCACAATGTATTAGGAAGTGAGACCTTTGGGAGGCAATTAGGTTTAGATGAGTTCGTGAAGGTAGAGTACACATATGGTATTGGTGACTTTGTGAGAAGAGGAGGAGATCAGACCTGTTCTCCCTCCCCCGTGAGAAGATACACGAAGTCAGCCATCTTTAAACCAGGAAGGGACCTTCCCCAAACACAGCCTGCGGGCACCTTGATCTTGGACTCCCTGTCATCTAAAACTGTGAAAAATGAATGTCTGTTGTTTAAGCTACTCAGTGTATAATATTTTGTTATAGCAGTTAGAGCGAATGCAGACATTATGTAATGTCTCTGGTAATCTGTTTTTCCTCTGAAATTGACTTTATCTTATATTAATGTAGCCATTCCTGTTTTGTTTTGATTGATGTGTGCATGTTGCATATTGTATTCGTTGCATAAGACTGGCTTAACAGACTACCACAAATGGTGTGGCTCAAAACAACAGAAATTTCTTTTACAGTTCCGGAGGCTAGAAATGGCAGAAATTTTTTTTTTTTTTTTTTTTTGAGTTGGAGTCTCACCCTGTCGTCCAGACTGGAGTGCAGTGGCCGCTCCCGGCCACCGCAGCCTCGGCCTGCTGGGCTCCAGCGATCCTTCCGCCTCAGCCTTCCGAGTAGCCGGAATTACAGGCATGCGCCACCACACCCAGCTGATTTTTTGATTTATTGTACAGATGAGGTCTCACTGCCCAGGCGGGTCACGAACCCGCGGGCTCAGGCAATTCACTCACCTCAGCCTCCCAAAGGCGCGGGATTACAGGCTGAGCCACTGAGCCCGGCCAGAAATTTTTTTAAGTACTAGAGGCCGTAAATCCAAATTGAAGGTGTCAACAGGGCCATGCTGTCTGTGGTAGTTTCTGGCCGTTGCTGGCGATTATTGGTGTTTTAGCTTGCAGTTGTATAACTGCAGTCTGCCAACATAGTCACATGGCCGTCTGCCCTTTGTGTGCTGTGTTTTCACATGACATTCTCCTCTGTATGCTTCTGTTTATCTTTTATAAGGACACTATTCGTACTTGTTTAAGGGCCCACCTACTTCAGTATGACTGCATCTTAACTTATATCTTTATGCATTTTATGTATATT
>NW_007037503.1:0-881 GCF_000164805.1 Carlito syrichta
GGCTCGCGGCGACTGGGACGACCGCGGAGCTGGGCCCCCCGCTGGCCGCGGAGCTGGGCCCCCCGCTGGCGGCGGAGCCGGGACCCCCGCAGGCGGCGGAGCTGGGGCCCCCCTACCACGTCGAGGGAACGTGAGTCAGGCCGCTCTTGGACATGGACCCTTAACCGTGAGTTCACAGACTCTTCTTTTCTTGTATTTTCTAACCTGTGTTGTGGCTTTTGCTGGAAGTGCAACTGCTGGATTATGCATGAGAGTATCCCGTTTTCTGAGAAGTGTGTGTGGAAGGACTGCCCTATTCCCACGGAATGTATGTGGCCATAAATGTGTCCACTGATTCCTCAGTGTTCGTTCTGTTCCATGGATCAATCGTTAGGGTTTTATACCATTGCCTCTGTGTTTGGTTTACTGGACTTTGGTGAAAGCAGAAAGTGTGAAACCCTACACTTTGCCCATTTTGAAGAGAGTTTGGGCTATTGCCGGTCTCATGCAATTCTTCTGAAAGACTAGACATTTGGGTTTTGGTCGAGATTTCTTTGTGTTTTTAATGCGTTGTGTATTAGTGGCATCTTCCCACGTCATGGTTTTTATTTATTGAACCGAGCATTTCCTTTCCATTGGCTTATGTCCTCTGCAATGTCTATCAGCATGAGTGTGTACTGTTTAATGTACTGTTCTATTGTCCGCTTAACTTTGTTTTTGTACTATTTTGTGGTTTTGGCTGCTACGGTAATTGAATTGTTTCCTTAGTGGTTTCTTCAGGTGGACTTTGAAAGTGTACAGAGACACCAGGTGTTTGTATGTTGAATTTGTGTCCCGCAACAATGCTGAATTTTGAGTTCTGAAAGGGTGAGTGTGTGTGTGTGAGTGTGTGTGTATGTGTG
>NW_007037504.1:0-868 GCF_000164805.1 Carlito syrichta
TCTGTTGTTTTTTGACTCTTTAATGATAGCCATCCTGACCAGTGTGAGGTGATGATATCTCATTATAGTTTTGATTTGCATTCCTCTAATGATAGCAAAGCTGAACTTTTTTATATGTTTATTAGTTGCTTGAATGTCTTTCTTTGAGAAGTATCTGTTCATAAAGAGACACCTCATGCTTCTTGATAGCAATATGAAGCAAGAAAAAAACAGAAAAATCTTTTCAAGAAAATAAAAATGAGCAATCATTTTAATTAATTGTGAAATATTGACTAAGTAAATATCTCATAGTGATACTCAAGATTATTTGTGAGCTGCAGTTTGAGCAACTTTGGAAAAATACTGCCAATCTTTTTTTCTTTTTTTGAGTTGGAGTCACACTCTGTCATCCAGACTGGAGTGCAGTGGCCACTCCTGGCCACCGCAACCTCGGCCTGCTGGGCTCCAGCGATCCTTCCACCTCAACCTTCCAAGTAGCCGGAATTACAGGTGCGCACTACCACGCCCGGATGAATTTTGATTTATTGTGAAGATGAGGTCTCGCCAAGTTGCCCAGGTGGGTCTCAAACCCGCGGACTCAGGCAACCCACTCGCCTCAGACTCCCAAAGCTCGGGATTACAGGCTGAATCACCGAGCCCGGCCAATACTGCTGACCTTAAGAAAATTCTTGAACATACCTTTGATTGATAAAGGCTGCTTCTTCACCACTGTGCAAAACAGCCATGTAACTAAAAACTATCTGTACCTCCAAAACTGTTGAAATAAAAGTTTAGAAAAATAACGTTTTCAAATGTTTCAACAAAAAGTAACATAGAAAATAAAAACATGTTGGAATTTTTTATATCAAGTACAAGGCATTTTTAAAAA
>NW_007037505.1:0-1054 GCF_000164805.1 Carlito syrichta
AAAAGATCATGCTAGGCTTCATTAGCAAGATGACCCTCACGCAGGTCTCCACCTGGTTCCCCAATGCACGCTTGCGCCTCAAGAAGGAGAACAAGTTGACATGGGATGTGAGCAGCAAGGACCAGGAGGACTGTGCCCTTTTTAGCAGCGACACGAATGGCGACCCAGAGAAGGCCGAGAATGACAATGAGATTGATTTGGAGAGCATCGACATCCACACGATGGCGACCAGAGCAACGAAGACAATGAGGACAAGCCCAGCCCAGCCGTGAACTGTACACCTGCCACATTGGCTTGTCCTCCAACTTATATCAATATTTTTTATTATGAACAATAATTTTTCTGGATTTATTGTAGAGACAAGGTCTCACCAAGGTGTCTATGCTGGTCTTGAACCCCTGGGCTCAGGCAATCCTCTCGCCTCGGCCTCCCAAAGTGCTGGAATTACGGGCTTGAGCCACCGTGCCCTGTCTAGCCAGTTGTTTTTATGTCAATTGTGCCTGGATTGCAAATAGGCAAATTAATTAAGTAGACACTCTAAAAATATGAGTGGAAAAGTTGTTTCTGTGTAAAGATAAGTTGCATATTTGGAAAGAGTAGCAGGTCAAATGGTAAATGCTTTAATTCTGCTGAGTTAAGTGTGAGTAAAGCAGCCGTGAAAGATAAGACTCCCCTTCCCTGTAACTGGAAATCAGAGATGAGATATCATGAATGCTGCTTGGGTGAGAAAAATGACATGGAATGCCAAGTAAGGGATTCGTGCTCAGAGGGAGTGCCTTGGCTTTATATGAGACATTGACTCTGAATGAAAGTACTGTATGTTGAGATTCCAGTGAAATGTTTAAGGCACACTTATGTCATTTTTAGGATTTCCCCTCTTCCAATAATTCATTTTGTTTCATCAGTCCTAAATGCTTTACTTGAGCGCTTTTATTGCATTTTGTTAGGAATAGTGGTGAAACTTATTTGTTTGGCAAATACAGTCCATATTCTTCCAGGATGTTTGGTTGAGGTTCTTTACCAAGTTGGGCTCTCTTCCCAATCTTGACAGCTC
>NW_007037506.1:0-752 GCF_000164805.1 Carlito syrichta
TATTGCTAAACAAAATACTTAGTTGTAACACATTATTCTCTTTCTTACTCTCCCTTCTTTCCTTCCTTTTTTCCTTCCCTCCTTTTCTCTGTCTTTCCTTCCCTCCCTCCTTCTCTCTTTTCTTATTGTTTGATCTTCTTTCTCTTTCTTCTTTCTTTTCTTCCTCCCTCCCACACTCTTCTTTTCTTCCCCCAAGGACTTCTTTGGACCACTCCTCCTGTACAATCTATGACCTCCTTATGCTGTGCTTAGAGAGGGATTTTAATATCTTATTTACATGTTCAAAGAAGATACTTAGAGACAGTAACTCCTCAATCTAGAAAGAGGATATTTCTAATAATGCATGATACACAAGATTTTTAATACCTCAAGTTCTGACTTAAACTAACCCAAGACAGTCATTGCATTGCCTTTATTTATATTCTTAAAACTATGTTGGTTTCAGTTTCTTCATCATAGAAGCAGTGGTATTTTGTCAAATGTTTATAGAAGTACATTGTACCAATACAACTTCATGCTCATTTGCAAAAATACTCTGATGCCTAGGTATAGGCTGGATCCTATTTTTTACAACACATTCAGACAAGTAGACAGTGGCTAGCCATACCACTAGCCAGTCAAATATATATACATATGTACTGATTTTTGAAATCTGAACAAAGAAAAAAAGGAAGACGAACAGAAAATAGAGAAGAAAATGATAACTTGATAGTAATCAAGTATTACATGTTACAGAGTTATTATTAATGTGG
>NW_007037507.1:0-733 GCF_000164805.1 Carlito syrichta
CCTGGTTTGGGTAAAGTAAATGGATAGAATTTGTGATTTTTTCTCTGTAGGGAGAGAGTAAGCCCATCTTTATTTGGTGACTCAAGCCTGTAATACCAGCAATTTTGGGAGGCTGAGGCAAAATGATTGCTTGAGCCCAGGGGTTCAAGACCAGCAACTTGGCGAGACCTCATCTCTACAATAAATAAAAAAGTTAGCCTAGCATCGTAGCACCCACCTGTAGTTCTAGCTACTTGGAAGGCTGAGGCAGATCACTGGAGCCCAACAGGTTGACGCTGAAGTGGCTATGAGCATGCCACTGCACTCTAGTCTGGGCGACAGAGTGAGACTCCAACTCAAAAAAAGAAAGAAAAAAACAGAAAAGAAAAATAAATAAATAAATGTTATATTTGAAAATGTGCTGTTTGTATTGCTGTTTATGAATTTAAATATAAATAGAAGGATAGAAGTGTTTATATGGATGCTGGATGATCAAATGAGTGACTATGCTGCTTGTTAATTTTATATATATATATATATATATATTTATATATATTTTTTTTTTTTTAGACCAACCAGTATATACCCTTATTTCTTTTTCTGTTTGTCCTCAAGTCACAGTGACTGAAAGTCTAGGAAATATGTTTTCCAGAATCCTTTGCCAGCAGGTTTCTTTGTTAGAGTCCATCAAACACAGGCTAGAAAGTGTGAAAGATCAAAGCAGAAACCATTATTCGTTGTCCAGCAGGGAGAC
>NW_007037508.1:0-793 GCF_000164805.1 Carlito syrichta
TCATAGAAGAGAAGGCAATCAGGGGTATCCAAATAGGAAAAGAGGTAGTCAAGTTATCTCTCTTTGCAGACGATATGATTGTGTACCTTGAAAACCCAAGAGAATCTTTGAAAACCTCCTTACACTGATAAAGGCCTTTGGCAACATCTCAGGATACAAAATAAGTGTTCAAAAGACAATTGAATTTCTTTACACCAACAATAAACAAACAGAAACCCAAATAAAAACCACAATTCCATTCACAATAGCCACAAAAAAAGTGAAATACCTCTGCATCTTCCTAACCAGAGACGTGAAAGACCTTTACAATGAAAACTACAAAACACTGCTCAAAGAAATCAAAGATGACACAAACAAGGGGGAAAATATCCCATGCTCATGGATTGGAAGAATCAACATTGTGAAGATGTCCATCTTACCTAAGGCAATCTACAAATTCAATGCAATACCCATCAAATTATCAGCAACATTCTTCTCAGACCTAGAAAAAACAACACAGGAATTCATATGGAAACACAAACATCCAAGAATAGCCAGAACAATCCTCAGCAAAAGAAACGAAGCAGGTGGTATCACAATACCAGATTTCAAACTTTACTATAAAGCTACAATCATAAAAACAGCTTGGTATTGGTACAGGAACAGGCATATAGATCAATGGAACAGAATTGAGATTCCAGAAGCAAACCTCAATTTCTCAACCAACTCATCTTCGACAAAGCCCCCACCACCTACCAATGGGGAGAGGAGAACCTATTCAGTAATGTGCTGGGAAATTGGCTGACCACATGCA
>NW_007037509.1:0-756 GCF_000164805.1 Carlito syrichta
GTTAAGTCAACTATCTAGCCATTTAGCTTGTCAAGTCAACTATCAAGTCAGCTAACCATTCAGCTAGCTAGTGAAGTCAGCTAGCTAGTCAGCTAGCATGTCAGCTAGATAGTTAAGTCAGTTTGCCAGCTAACTAGCCAGATAGCTAGCTAGTTAAGTCAGCAAGCTAAAGAGTTACATGGCTTGTTGGCTAGCTAGTTATGTCCACTAGTCAGCTAGCTAGTCAGCTAGCTAGTTAAGTCAGCTAACAAATCAGCTAGTTACTTAGATAACTAGTCAGCTAGCAATTCAGCTATCTGGTCAGATAACTAGTGGGCTCACTCGCTTTCCATCATGTCAGCTAATTAGTTGGCTCACTCGGCAGCAAACTGATCAGCAAACTAGTCGGCTTTCTTGTCAGCCAACAGGTCAACTAAATTGTCAGCTCGCTCGCAGGCCAACAGGTCACCTAACTAGTCGGCTTGCTCCCCAGCTGACTAGTTAAGTCAGCTCACAAGTCGGCTTGCAAGTCGGCTGAGTAGTTAAGGCAGCTCACATGTCGGGTCAGTCACCGGCAGACTAGTTAAGGCAGCTCACCAGTCGGTTCATTTGACGGCTGAAAAGTTAACTCTTCTGACCATTCAGCTCACTCACTAGCCAACTAAAGTCAGCTGACCAGTCAGCTCACTCACCGGCTGACTAGTTAAATCAGCTGAGGAGTCGGCTCACTCACCGGCTGAATAGTTAAGTCAGCTGGCCAGTCAGGTCACTCACCGG
>NW_007037510.1:0-854 GCF_000164805.1 Carlito syrichta
CTAGTTCTTGGGCCTTTGGACATTGAGACTGCACCAACACCTCACCCTTGCCCCCTTGTAAGTGCCTCAGACCTTCAATCTCTGAATAAGAATTGCACCATTAGCTGCTTAGGTTCTCAGGCCTTCAGACTCATACTGAGTTGCACCACTGGCTTTCCCGGTTCTTCACCTGGTTTATATCATGGGACTTCTCAGCCTCCGTAATGGCATGAGTCATTCTTGTAATAAATCCTCTAATATATATGTACATATGTCCTATTGGTACTGTTTCTCTGGAGAACCCTCACTCATTCTGATTTAGTACCAAGAGTGACTCCAGAACAGAATTTCTTTTTGACTTGAAGTCTCACTCTGTCACCCAGACTGGAGTGCAGTGGCACACTCCCAGCCACCACAGCCTCCACCTGCTGGGCTCCAATGATCCTTCTGCCTCAGCCTTCCAACTAGCTGGAACTACAGGCGTGTGCTACCACGTCCGGCTAATTTTTTGCTTAATTGTAGAGATGAGGTATCGCCAAGTTGCCCAGACAGGCCTCGAGCCCGCGGGCTCAGGCTCCCAAAGACGGGATTACAGACCGAACATCTCAGCCTCCCAAAGCATGGCATTACAAGCTGAGCCACTGAGCCTGACTAGAACAGAATTTTAAGGATGAGTTTTTTTCTGAATTGGACATGGAGTTTCTGGAAAGAGTTTTCTCATCAGATTATATTTAAAAATGCAAAAAGAGCACTGATAATTTATGGAGTAAACTGTTTTTAGAGATATATAAAATGGTTACATTAGCTATTCCTAACCAATCCACTTATGAAAAGCAAGAGCTAAGTGATTTTTAGTATATATTTTCAAGTATTTT
>NW_007037511.1:0-634 GCF_000164805.1 Carlito syrichta
TCTGTCTACTGAGCTATCTTAACTAGCTGAATTAACAAGCTATAAAGCTGGCTAGCAATCTGAAATAACTAGCTCTCTACCTAGCTAGATAACTGACTAGCCAGCTGACTTAACAAGCTGACTTAATTAGCTAACCAGCTGACTAGACTAATGACTTAACTGGCTTGCTACATAGCTAGCCAGCTGGCTAGCCAGCTTACTAAACTAGCTGACTGAAATAGATGGTCTGCTTGCCAGTCAGCTGAATTAACAGCTTACTATAAAGTTAGCCAGCTGACTAGCCAGCTGACTTAACTAGCTGACTTAACTAGCTAGCCAGATGTCTAGCCAGTTGATTTAAGTAGCAAACTATCTTGCTAGCTAGCTGGCTAGGCAGCTTACTTAACTATGTGACTCAACTATGTAGCTAGCGGGCTAGATATCTGACTTAACTATCTAGCAACCTAGCTAGCCAGATGTCTAGGCAGATGACTTAACTAGGTGACTTAAATAGCTAGCCAGCTGGCTAGCAGGCTGACCTAACTCCCTAGCTACCTAGCTAGCTGGCTTGATATCCAGCTGTCTTAAATAACTAGGTAATTATGTAGCCTGCTGGTTTGCCAGCTGACTTAACTATCCATCTCCTTACCTAATC
>NW_007037512.1:0-818 GCF_000164805.1 Carlito syrichta
CAAAACCCAGAAAACCTTGAGTAGGGTAGGCTTTGGCAGATAGATCGCCTCTGACCCAGACTTCAAGACCCAGCAGGAAGATTAGGATGTCGACCAAATGGAAAGTCTGGGATTGTAGCAGATTGGGAAGCTCAGGCCGAGAGTGTCACCCGAGTTGGGTAGTTTGAGAGCAGCCTGGACAACCTAGAAAGAAAAGAAAGAAAGAAAGAAAGAAAGAAAGAAAGAAAGAAAGAAAGAAAGAAAGAAAGAAAGAAAGAAAGAAAGAAAGAAGCAAAGAAGCAAAGAAGCAAAGAAACAAAGAGAAAGAAAGAAAGAAAGAAGCAAAGAAACAAAGAGAGAGAAAGAAAGAAAGAAAGAAAGGAAGGAAGGAAGGAAGCAAGGAAGGAAGGAAGAAAGAAAGAAGGAAAGAAAGAAGAAAGAAAGAAGGAAAGAAAGAAAGAAAAAAGAAAGATACATATCCATTCTCCTGGAAAACTTCTGCCCTCAGTATTCTCCCCATGCCTCCCCGCACATGTGAGGGTTCCCCAAGGTTGGTACCTTCCAGAGCCAACCCCCAGAATGGCTGCCTTTCTTTGGGGCGGTAGTTCCCGAGGCTTCCTGTTCATGTTTATACCAGCTCTCCTCTCCGAGGTGAGAAAATTGCCCGAGGCAGGCTGACCATCTGAGTCGACAACGAGGACCTTCTGATAAGAAATGTCAGGGACACATCCCTCACCTGGCATCATTTCATCCCCCCAATTCCATTTCTTGGCTCAAAGAAAGTCGGCTTTTGAACACACCACACGCAGTTGAGTATCTGGGTACGATTTTGATGTTTT
>NW_007037513.1:0-808 GCF_000164805.1 Carlito syrichta
AAAGATTTTCAGAGTTGGGAGATGCAGGGGAGGGGGAGGGCCAGGACTTGCAGTAGTTGGATTCTGCCCGGGGTGCCGGGACGGTCGGGGACAGGCCTGAACAACAAGGGTTCCTGTAAAATGAATATTAACATATTTCACCTGAATTGTACCCTACCTCTTTCAAATTACAAATTAAGAAGCAAAAGTTGACACCAGAGCCCTGAATCCATAGCCAGTCATTAGAAAGAACTTCTTGTTGCTGTAGCCTCAACCACTTTTTTCCACACCGAAATAAAAACACAGACCCTTATTTTATTGAAACGTGCTTAGATAAAATATCCTGTTGCTGATTGTTAGTTAACTTATTTTTGAAATGTATCCCAGTTGACTGACTGGATATGTTTCATTGACGACAGCAACTGTATACTGCTACTTCAAATGCATTCTCCAGATGTGTGTCTTTTTCCCTGCGGAGGTATGTGGAGCTTTCTGGCATGTTTTCTTTCTGACCACGTTTGCGTGTTTCCCTGTGTTAACGTTACGTGGGAGTCGTTGCGGGGTGTCAGACACCTACTCTGCACAATGAATGGTACCTGCTGTCAATCTCCCTCTTGTGGGGGCGGGGCTCCGGGTCCCTCGCCATTGCGGGGCTGCAGCGCCCTGGCGTGAGGACGGCGCGTCGCGTCCCGGCCGCGTGACCTGCTGGGTCGACGCGATCCTTCCTCAGAATCCTGCCTGCGAGCACCGAGGCGCAACGCGGTTCCGCCTCCCGGGCCGCGGCCTCCCACGGAGTGCTTCGACTCCCGCGCTGCGGGACCCCAGAGTG
>NW_007037514.1:0-844 GCF_000164805.1 Carlito syrichta
TTTAGTTGGTTGACTGAACATGGTTCAAAAGATGGTCCACAGTGAGTAAATTGGAAATATCAATTATTCTTAGTTTAATGTAGAAAAAAATAATTCAAATGATTAGGAAGACTAGAATGTTACGGTGAATCTGTCATTTAAGACTTATTCACCTTCACTGAGAGAATCTAGAAGATAAACACTTCACCAATATTTTGAGAAATAAGTTTTTGAGGAGAGCTCTAACATCTTTGAAAAGCTTTGTGATTGCTCTTCTCTGTAGTGGGAACCTCAGCCAATCATATGGAAAACCTAAATGCAGTGGCAGTGATTAGAGCCTCAGTTGGCAGGGGCCAAAGGCTGTCACTTAATTAATTGCCAAAGGCTTTGTGGGTGTGGTTACCTTAATGGACAGCAGAGTCAGACCAGCAGTCAGAGTAGTCTGACTCCTGCAGACCTATGGCATAAATCAGAGTGCTCCTTCAGTGAAATAGGAAGCCTACTAAACCTTTGTTTGATCTGTACATGCAGAAAAGTTCCAGTAAAGTGAACAAAAGACTAACGTGGGTCATAAGAACAAAGTCATGGAGCCTCAATAAATTCTCAGATGTGAGTCAGTTTACAGACCCAGAATCTCTTCAATAAAGAGGAGGCCAGGTACCCTAGAGGAAGGATTCTAGGACGCTAATGAAAATGTGTTCTATTAACATTTCTCCCAGCCTTCCCCATAGGAATCCATGACCTTTTACCGGGGTGACTATGCATTGAGGAAAAGAATGATCAGACCTTTTGATGGACTACCAGACACTGGTTTTGAACCGACATCACCCCCAGGAAACTCAAAAGGTCACTCTGGCCCCTATCA
>NW_007037515.1:0-822 GCF_000164805.1 Carlito syrichta
CTCCTAGTACCCTCTTTCTATGATAAATGCCTCAAGGCCTGCTCTTGACTGCAAATGGCATGCTCTAGAACTACTCAAACTCTGAGGAAACTGAAACCCTGCCCCCCTCCTGCCTGTGCCGAGACCTCTTGGAAGCTGCTGACTCAGTCTTGGTCCCTCATTCCTCAGAAATTCCCCAAATTTCCGCACCTTGCTCTGGCTTCTGCCAGTTCCGTTCAATCCTTGCTTCCTCAAGGGCTAGGGCATTGCAAAGATCTTTCCGACTCGTCCGTGAAACTATGTCCTCACGATGGCGCTGTGGCTCAAGGGGACGCTCACAGGCCTGTCTGACACCCGCCCAGCAACTTGGAAAAAAAAGGGCCATCAAACTCTCCTCCCTGTGATCCACCTTCAGTTTTTTTTTTCTTCCTGAGCTCCACAAAGTTCCAGACACTTGGAAGACTGAGCTGGAAGAATCGCCCGAGCCCAGGAGTTGGAGGCTGCAGTGTCTGTGACCGTCTACTCTGTGCGACAGAGTTAGACTCTGACTCTAACAATCAAACCCCAAGATAAAGAAAAAAAACCCTTGAAACATGAAAAATGAATAATGTTGGAAAAATCATGAAGAAAGAGGCCTTGCGTATGTTTATACTGTTAGAAGTGTGAGTTAGGCTTTAAAATTGTGAAACACTTTGGGGTTAGCTGTACATGTGCTAACAGCCTACAGTATAGAAACTGCAATCTTAGAATACATTTGAGAGAAATCATTCCCCTATGTAATGAAAAGACATGAACTATAACAGTTATGTCATCATACTTTCTTAGCTACGGTCCCAAAACCAT
>NW_007037516.1:0-1343 GCF_000164805.1 Carlito syrichta
CGGAGACCAAACCTGTCTGGTGGCTTGGATGCCTAACTTAGGACAACTTCCAGAGACTTTCAAGAGCTTTTGGAAAGCAGCAGCTATCATGGGCTAGGATTGTTCTCCGAGCGGATGTCCACCGAGCTCCCATACTGTTGGTGCAGGTGTGGAATCTCTAGGCTTTTTATTCAATTATTCATTGGAAGGCATTCATCGGCATTTCGGACACCAATCCTCAGCCACGTATAGTAAAATGAATTCAATTAGAAACCATGCCAAGTGGGATTGATTTCTGGGAAACATGTGTAGCACAACGTACAAAACGTAAATGTCATTTCAACAAAACTCAACAAAGGAAAATTCCGCACTAGCAGTATAAAAGTAGCCACATACAACCTTCTTTATTGAGGTCGAAGGGATTTGAGAAAAATTCACACTGATTCATGATACAAACACTAAAATGTAACTCAGAATAGAAGACAACCTCCTTCACCTGATAAAGGCCACATAGGAACACACAAAACTATCATGATTACGCCATGGTGAAACTTTCAGCTTTTCCCTGAAGATCAAGAAGTATACGTGGATATAGTCTTCCACCACTTCCCTTCAAGATAGGGTTAAGATGCTGAACAGAACAATTAAACAAAAAACAATTTTTCAAGGTATCCTCACGGGAGACGAAGGAGTAAAGTTAACTCAGTTCTCATAGACACGACGCTACGTATAGACAGCTCCAACAAGTTCACCAGACACACACACACATACACACACACTCACACACACACACTCACCCTTTCAGAACTCAAAATTCAGCATTGTTGCGGGACACAAATTCAACATACAAACACCTGGTGTCTCTCTACACTTTCAAAGTCCACCTGAAGAAACCACTAAGGAAACAATTCAATTACCGTAGCAGCCAAAACCACAAAATAGTACAAAAACAAAGTTAAGCGGACAATAGAACAGTACACTAAACAGTACACACTCATGCTGATAGACATTGCAGAGGACATAAGCCAATGGAAAGGAAATGCTCGGTTCAATAAATAAAAACCATGACGTGGGAAGATGCCACTACTACACAACGCATTAAAAACACAAAGAAATCTCGACCAAAACCCAAATGTCTAGTCTTTCAGAAGAATTGCATGAGACCGGCAATAGCCCAAACTCTCTTCAAAATGGGCAAAGTGTAGGGTTTCACACTTTCTGCTTTCACCAAAGTCCAGTAAACCAAACACAGAGGCAATGGTATAAAACCCTAACGATTGATCCATGGAACAGAACGAACACTGAGGAATCAGTGGACACATTTATGGCCACATACATTCCGTGGGAATAGGGCAGTCCCTTCC
>NW_007037517.1:0-748 GCF_000164805.1 Carlito syrichta
CGAACATGGGTGCCACCGTGTTTGACTCCAATGTTTGAATTCTGGGGAGTGATGAGATCTCATTACGTGGCACAGGCTGACTCTAACCCCTGGGCTACAACAGTCCCTCACCCCAGCTTCCCAAAGCCACAATCCGATTGTCTGCAAAGGCACCACGTTTCATGAACTCTAGGTCCAAGGCTGAGACCTCCTTCCCAAATGATCTCTGTCTCTTCACAATGATCCTAACTCCATTCACAATAGGATGCTCTTCTTTTTTTTTCCTTTTTTCATTTTTTCTTTTATTCGGAGTCTCACTCCAATGTCCAGGTTGGAGGGCGGTGGCTTACTTCCAGCCACCCCAGCCTTGGTCCGCTGGGCTCACGTGAGCCTTTCCTTAGTCTTCCAAGGAGCCAGAACAACAGGCATGCACCACCACGCCCAGCTCATTTGGGATGGAGGGTAAGACGAGTCTCTACGCCCAGCTCATTTGGGATGGAGGGTAAGACGAGTCTCTCTGAGGTGCCCAGGTAGGTCTTGGCTGATGGGCTCAGGCCGGATGCTGGCCTCAGCCTCCCAAAGCACTGGGAAGGCAAGGCAGAACTCCAGAACCCGGCCTTGATCCTTCTTGAAAACGAACTAGAAAGGTCTGGTGCATCAGTCCACATTTGGAATCCCAGCGCTCGCGGAAGCTGACGCCAGAGAATGGCTGGAGCCCAGGAGCCCATGGTCCTTCCCAGGCCATACAGGGAGACTCCATTTCCACACC
>NW_007037518.1:0-724 GCF_000164805.1 Carlito syrichta
CAGTATAATGTTTCACTCTTAAATATGAGACTTCCTGCATATTTTGATAGCTATCATTTATCAGATGCAGAGATTTGTCTTCTATTGTAGTTTACTAAAATGAGTTATGGTGGTGTTGTCATTGTTGATGCACACTAGTATTGATCCAATTTTTGGCTACTATGAACCAACTACCATAAATAGTCCTTTAATATCATTCATTCTACTTTCATATATACCTAAAATTAGAATTGCTGGTATAGGGCAGAATATACTTAGCTGTAGTAGATATTGCCAAAAGATTTTTCAAAGCAATTGTGCCAATGTACAGTCACCTGCAATATATGTGTGTTTAATTTACTCCATTTCACATCAACATTTGTATTGCTGCTTCTTTTATTTTTAGACATATTAATAGGTGTATAGTAGTAATTTATTGAGCATTAATTTGCATTTCCCTAATTACTAATGCTGTTGAGTAATTTTTCATATAACTGTAGGCATAATCATTTGTGAAGTGTATATTTAAAATATTTTCCTTTGTTACTTTGCTTTATTTTTTTCTTACTGATTAAAAGAAGTTTTGTGTTTATTATGGACATGAATACTTTGTCAAATATATATATTGACATATAACTTCCCAATTGACTTGCATTTTAACTTTCTTATGCAAAATTTTTAATAGTAACTTTTAATCAAGAGAATGTCTCTTTTTAAATCAGTCATATTACTAAAATTTCATTTA
>NW_007037519.1:0-813 GCF_000164805.1 Carlito syrichta
AAGTTGTAATGACAGTTGTCATCAAAAGGCTTTCATGAAGTCTTTGTTGATCTTTAAATGCTATACATGAACTATTGTAAATTTTTAAGATCTTACTTTGGAAATTCCCATCTCAACAGTTTTCATAGGGTTAACCCTTAATATAGTAAACAATACCAAAACCAGCATGTGTTTTATTTTCCTTAAGTTTCTCTTATCTCTCAAATATTTGTTGAGATTCTCTCATGTGCCAGAAAATATATTCATTAGCTCCTGGATATGCAATGATAAACAAAATAGGCTTGCCCAGATATATGTGAAAATTCCTAGATACTGTGTTTACTAAATAGTGAATAAGGAAACACATGAATAAATACGTTATTAAATTTTTGAAAAGTATCATGAAGAAAAAGTATGAGCAGGAGAATAATGAGGATTAGGGTCTGCTTTAGAAATAGAAAACAAGTAAGCCCAAGACTTGTCTGAAAAGTAGAAGCCAAATGGAAGAAAGAAGTTGTGAAGCTGAGACATGGGAAACGTCCACTTTTTCTTTGTGGAGTGGATAGACAGGATAAGAATACTGAAGTGGGTATGATAGAGTGCATTGTAAATCTCAAAATGCTTAATCATTTCAGAAATTTTTGTCAGCTCAAACTATAAAGTTGTATTTCTTTTGATGATTCTGAGATTAACTTTAATGTTGGCATTTTTAAATGTTTATGACTACACAGACATTGTCTAATTGTAAAGGGTTTGGATTTGTTTAATATCTCAAATTTTGATGTTGGACATTAACAAATTCTGAACATTTACTTCATAGAAAAGTTCTGCATT
>NW_007037520.1:0-751 GCF_000164805.1 Carlito syrichta
CCAGCTAGCCTGTTAGCAAGTCAGTTTACTTAACTCAAAGACATCTCTATCTAGCCATGTAGCTATCTAGCTGACTTAACTAGTTAGCTACCTACCTTGCCAGTTGGCTAGCCCTCTGATTTAATTAGGTGAATTAACTAGATATCCAGCTGGCTAGTCAACTGACTTAAATGCCTCACTACCTACCCAGCCAGTTGGACAGCTAGCTGAATTAATTAGCTGAATTAACTGGCTAGGTACCTAGCAAGACAGTTAGCTTAAATAGTTGGCTAACTAGCTAGCTATCTAGCTACCAGCTGATTTAAACAGTTAGCTAGCTAGCTACCTAGCTAACAAGCTGACTTAAATAGTTAACTATGTAGCTAGCTAGATGACTTAACAAGCGCAATAACTAGTTAGCTTATGCATTATCTAACATGCTAGCTAGCTGATTAATCTTCTGACTTAACCCTTTAGCTAGCGAGCTTCTTAGGTGGCTCAAACAACTGACAACTCGTTAGCTAACTAGCTAGTAAGCTGAGTCCTCCAGCTGACTTAACTCACTAGCTAACTAGCAAGCTGGCCTACTCAACCAGCTGATTCAATACGTTTGCTAACTAGCAAGCTAGATGGTTTAACCATCTGACTTAACTACTTAGTTAACTAGCTAACTACCTGACAACCTGCTGACATAACCTTTTAGCTAACTAGCTAGCTAGTTGTCTTAACCAGCTGACTTAATTAGAAAGCTGACTTAACTAGCTTAATTTGG
>NW_007037521.1:0-868 GCF_000164805.1 Carlito syrichta
CACCATTACACAGAAGAAGGTGTGAGGTCTAGGAGCTAAGCCTGATCCAGTGAAGGCTGCTCTTGAGAGCAGTGCCCAGGAAAGGAGGGACCTGGAGCCATACCAGACTGACAGTCAGTCACCCAGGTGTCATGGAGCAAGTTCCGCGGGAGGGCCATGACCGGAACGGGAAGCAGGAGGCAGTTAAGGAAGGATGTAGCTTCTGATAACAAATCTCCAATGTGATACGAAATTGGAGTTTCCAGATCGCACACAAATATGACATTAGAAAAGAGAAACGGGCAAGAATCATCTCTACAATACATCCAAAAATTAGCCGGGCGTGGTAGCACGCTCCGGTATTTAGAGCTACTTAGAAGGCTGAAGTTGAAGGATCGGCGGAGCCCAGCGGGTCGAGGCTGCGGTGTCCGGGAGCGGCCACTGCACTCCAGTGTGGGCGACAGAATGAGACTCCATCTCCAAACCATAACAGAAAATAGCCAGGTTCCCTGACTCAGCCTGTAATCCTGCGATTGAGGAGGCTGCGGGGAGAGGACAACTTAAGCCCGCGGGTTCGAGACAAACCTGGGCAACTTGGGGAGTCCTCATCTCTACAATAAATCAAAAAATCAGCCTGGCGTGGTCGCACATGCCTGTAATGCCAGCTCCTCGGAAGGCTGAAGCGGAAGGATCAATGGAGCCCAGCAGGTCGAGGTTGCGGTGGCCGGGAGAGGCCACTGCATTCCGGTGCGGATCACAGAGTGAGACTCCAACTCAGCCCAGAGCCCACGGTACAGAAAAATGTGAACGGTTGTTTGCTGGAGTGGAACTATGGCCTTCAAAACATTTTACTGAAACTGCTACTTATTATGATGAATGGTTCTTTGCC
>NW_007037522.1:0-1638 GCF_000164805.1 Carlito syrichta
CAATATCTTGGCATCTTCCTAACCAGAGACATGAAAGACCTTTACAATGAAAATTACAAAACACTGCTCAAAGAAATCAAAACTGACACGAACAAGTGGAAAAATATCCCATGCTCATGGATTGGAAGAATCAACATTGTCAAGATGTCCATCTTACCTAAGGCAATCTACAAATTCAATGCAATACCCATTAAATTACCAACAACATTCTTCTCAGACCTAGAAAAAACAACACAGGAATTCATATGGAAGCACAAACGTCCAAGAATAGCCAGAACCATCCTCACCAAAAAACAAAGCAGGTGGTATCACAATACCAGACTTCAAACTTTACTATAAAGCTACAATCATCAAAACAGCTTGGTATTGGTACAGGAACAGGCATATAGATCAATGGAACAGAATTGAGATTCCAGAAGCAAAACCTCAATTTCTCAACCATCTCATCTTCAACAAAGCCCCCACCACCTACCAATGGGGAGAGGAGAACCTATTTAGTAAATGGTGCTGGGAAAACTGGCTCACCACATACAGAAGATTGAAACAGGACCCCTATTTATCCCCATGCACAAAGGTTAACTCCAAATGGATCAGAGACCTAAATGTAAAACCTCAAACCATAAGCACCTTAGAAAAGGAAGGAAATACTCTCACGGAAATCGGTACTGGCATCCAATTCCTGTACAAAACCCAAAACTCACAGGACATAAGAGAGAAGATAGACAAATGGGACCTTATTAAACTGACAAGCTTCTGCAAAGCCAAAATCAAGAGAGCAGGGAAGCTGGGCTAGGTGGCTCAGCCTGTAATCCCGCACCTTTGGGAGGCTGAGGTGAGTGGATTGCCTGAGCCCGTGGGTTCGAGACCTGCCTGGGCAGTGAGACCTCATCTCCACAATAAATCAAAAAATCAGCTGGGTATGGTAGCGCATGCCTGTAATTCTGGCTACTTGGAAGGCTGAGGTGGAAGGATCACTGGAGCCCAGCAGATCGAGGCTCCAGTGGCCGGGAGTGGCCACTGCACTCCAGTCTGGGCAACAGAGTGAGACTCCAACTCAAAAAAAAAAAAAAATTTAAAAAACATAAATAAATAAATAAAAAGAGAGCAGGGAGACAGCCTACAGACAGGAAAAAGTATTTGTCAACTCTAGGTCTGACAAAGGCTTAACATCCTGGACCTATAAGGAACTGAAACGTACTGAAAAGAAGAAAACAAACAACCCCATTATAAAATGGGCAAAAGATATGAACAGACACTTCACAAAAGAAGACATCCGAGCAGCCAACAAACACATGAAGAAATGCTCAACCTCACTAATCATCAGGGAGATGCAAATCAAAACCACACTGAGATACCACCTAACTCCAGTCAGAATGGCAATTATCAACAACTCAAAAAATAACAGCTGCTGGAGAGGATGTGGTGAAAAGGGAACACTTCTACACCGTTGGTGGGAGTGTAAACTAGTGCAACCTCTGTGGAAAGCAGTGTGGTGATTCCTAAAAGCTCTAAAAAATTGACCTTCCATATGACCCTGCAATCCCCCTACTGGGAAATATACCCTGAAGAACACAAATCACTCTATAGAAAAAGATACCTGCACACGTATGTTTATCGCAGCATTGTTCACAATAGCAA